>NW_024070202.1:119464628-119498870 GCF_014754425.2 Oryx dammah | reverse complement strand
ACCGCCCCGCCCCCTCACCGCCCCGCCCCCTCACCGCCCCGCCCCCTGGCCTTCCAGACCTCAGAGTACAGTCCCAAGGACAGCGGGGCCGCAAGCGTGCTGTGCACTTGAGGAGCTGACTGCCCAGTCCTGAAACGGGCCGCTTGCTCTAGGCTGTGGAGCTTTGGGCTGGTGGGCCACCTTCATTAAGCGTCAGGCTTCTCGTCCACAGCAGGGGATCGTCGCAGGGCCTCCTCGTGAGACATCAGGGTTGCATGAGTTACAAAGAGCCCCGCGCCCTGCTCCGCCATTGCTCTCCTCTGTTCCCGACTCCAGCCGGCAGGACAGGGTGATCAGGGTCTGGCTGCAGACCCTTCTCACTCGACAGGATACACCCCGTTTACTTCCACTCTGCTCTGTTGACTTCATCCCACGTGACCACCATCTCGTGCCCGTGCTTTGTCGGAGAACCTGCTCCCTCCAGCCACTGAAGCCCCCCGAAATGCAAGACAACTGCCCGGGTTCCAGGGGTCAGGAGGCCCTGAACAGCGGGCACCCTGGTCCAGGCCCTGACTCTCACCGGCCCGAGGGAGAGACAGGCCCCGAGGCGCAGGTGCAGGCCATGGACATGCAAATCAGACCCGTGGCGTTCACTTTCCAGGAAACATAAGCAAGAACTGCACCAGAGACGGGTGGTCAGAGACATTCCCGGATTTCATGGACGCGTGTGGCTACAGCGACCCTGAAGATGAGAGCAAGGTAAGCACCTTGTTCACCGCTCCTGGTCTTGTTCACATCTTCCACTTCCGGTCAGATCCAGCCAGGCCTCTGTTTCAGCTCAGCTGCCTGGGCTTAGGAATTGTGACGGTTCTGTAAGGTTGGGGTACGGAGGCCTCGCCAGCCTGCTGCGTCTGGAAAGTGACCCCAGAGTGGCGGTGCTTGCTGAGCCCAGCTGTAATGCGTGTCCTTTCTGCTGTGAGGGTTTCTTACTGCCTTGGAGATGTCGCCACAAAACAGGCTCTCAAGAAGCTGTGAAGCGGTTTTCTTAGCCTTGAGCCAGCCGCAGGGACGGGACCTAGCTTGGAGCATCTTTGCAATGTAGAGCCAGTGTGCCTGGCCGGGGCTGCCCCGGCTCAGCACCTGATGGTGGTGCTCTCAGGCTGGGTCCAGACTTGGCCCGGGACAGGTGAGGGGCGAGAAGAGCCCCTCCTCCAGGAACGACTGCAGCTCCGCTGAAGCCTGCCCTGGGCCTTCTGTAAACTCCCCAGCGTCGGCGCACTCACCCAGCTATGGCCCGTGATGGGGGTTATTTTGTTTACCACCAGAAACCAGCCCACTGTCTCCCCTCAGGCCCTGTCACGAGGGCCATGACCTTGTGTGGACAGGGAAGAACCTTAGGAGCCCCAGGTTGGGACTCGTTCAGACGTCTGCTCCCTGCCAGCTTCAGGTGTTCGGTTCAGTCACTCAGTCGTGTCCGACTCTGCGACCCCTTGGACTGCAGCACACCAGGCCTCCCTGTCCATCACCAACTCCCGGAGTTTACTCAAATTCATGTCTGTCAAGCCAGTGATGCCATCCAACCATCTCCTCCTCTGTCTTCCCCTTCTCCTCCTGCCTTCAATCTTTCCCAGCATCAGGGTCTTTTCAAGTAAGTCAGTTCTTCACATCAGGAGGCCAAAGTATTGGAGTTTCAGCTTCAGCACCAGTCCTTCCAATGAATATTCAGGATTGATTTCCTTTAGGATGGACTGGTTGGATCTCCTTGCAGTCCAAGGGGCTCTGAAGAGTCTTCTCCAACACCACAGCTCAAAAGCATCAATTCTGTGGTGCTCAGCTCTCTTTACATTCCAATTCTCACATCCATACATGACTACTAGAAAAACCATAGCTTTGACTAGATGGACCTTTGTAGGTAATGTCTCTGCTTTTTAATATGCTATCTGGGTTGGTCATAGCTTTTCCTCCAAGGAGCAAGCATCTTTTAATTTCATGGCTGCAGTCACCATCTGCAGTGATTTCGGAGCCCAAGAAAATAAAGTCTGTCACTGTTTTCATTGTTTCCCCTTCTGTTTGCCATGAAATGATGGAACCAGTTGCCACGATCTTAGTTTTTTGAATGTTGAGTTTTAAGCCAGCATTTTCACTCTCCTCTTTCACTTTCATCAAGAGGCTCTTTAATTCTTCTTCATTTTCTGCCATAAGGATGGTGTCATCCGAGGTTATTGGTATTTCTCCTGGCAATCTTGATTCCAGCTTGTGTTTCTTCCAGCCCAGCGTTTCTCATGATGTACTCTGCATAGAAGTTAAATAAGCAGGGTGACAATATACAGTCTTGACGTACTCCTTTTCCTATTTGGAACCAGTCTGTTGTTCCGTGACCAGTTCTAACTGTTGCTTCTTGACCTGCATACAAATTTCTCAGGAGGCAGGTCAGGTGCTCTGATATTCCCATCTCCTTCAGAATTTTCCACAGTCTGTTGTGATCCACACAGTCCACCCATTTGGTGCGGGGCTCATTTAAAGAGCCTGGGGGCCGCCTGCCGCCCAAGCAGGAGCCCAGAGAACCTTGGCAGAAGCCTGTCTGTGGGGCTGATGGCCCCCCTCCCACCAGCCCCTCGTGTCAGTCCCCAGGTGAGACCCGCAGGAACATTGCTGCCCGGCATTTTCCTGGATGACCGAGGGGCTTCCTTTGCGCTCTTCACCAAGGTCTGTAATTTAAAGGCAGTTCCTCTCCTGTAGGATCAGGAAACCCTGGAGAAGAAGCACCTTTCTAACTGGAAGGTCAGCCTGGTGAGCCGTGATGGGCGGTCGGGGAGAGTGACTGGGGTGTGGCTGGGCGTCCGTGCTGTGTGCGCCTCGCTGACAGGTGTGGGGTTCCCTGCGTGCGCCGGCCGCGGGGGCTCACAGCCCCTCACACCCGCCTTGGGGAGGCCCCGAGCCCACTCGTGCACCACCGCAGGTGTGTGCCCGTCAGCCCCTTGCCCAGCCCGCACGTCATTTACCGGGTGACAGCCCACTTTATAGACGGGGAGACTGAGGTTCGGAGGAACGACGTGGCGTGGCCAGGGCCCCTGCCATTCTGACGAGAGTGAGTCCGTCTGACCCCTCCTCGGGGGCAGTTCCCGAGCCCCCGCTCCCCATACAGGGGATAGCTGCCCACATGTGCTGGGACCCACCTGGGCAGCCAGGCTGGGGCTGCTGACCCACCCACAGACCCACCTGGACCTGCACCCTGGGGCGCTCTGCAGGGACCCCGCAGAGAAGGGGAGGCCAGGAGGCCCCTGGGGCCCCCTGGCTGCAGCACAGAGAAGGTGGGGCCCCGGCGCTGAGCCTGCGGCTTGGGTAGCATTCACTGCCTCCACTTCAGCCACGTCGCCCAGGACAGGCTGAGCGCCATGGCCCGCGGGCTTGCTGGAGGCCGGGCCCCCAGGCGGGCCAGAGACCACCGAGGGATCTCAGGGCCTGTGAGCCGTCTCAGGTTCCAGACTCGCCCCACATTGCTGTTCTGCGATATGACGTGACCCAACTGGGAGCCATGCTGTCGGTGTTCTACGAGTGAGCCTGGAGCTCTGTAGCATTAACCCCAGTTTGAGGACCGTCCCTGTAGAGACAAGTCTCCGAGCCCTGTTCTGACCGGGAGCGAGGACAGCCCCACGCCAGCCCGGCCCCCATCACCTCACACGTGCTCCCACACGGGCGAGGGGAGCAGCTGGAGAGCGCCCGGCCTCCTGAGCGTGGAGGGCAGGTGGGGCTGCGACACCCACCTCTCATTGCCCACAGCTCCTGCCCGCCATCGCAGTCAGCCCAGCGTGTGGACCTCCCAGGCCTCGGGACCCCATGGGGGAAAGCAGAATGTCCAGCCCCCCCCCCCCCCCCCCCGGTGCTCACAGCCTGTGCTCTCGTCACACATGAATGTTCCGGGAAGCCCGGCCTTCCCCTCTGTCTTCAGGCGACAAAGCTCTGACATGGCTGTAAAGGACACCCTGTGGGAACCACGTCGGCTCAGACCCCTCAAGGATGGAGCGCCTGTGACTTCCCGATGCTTCTCTATCCAGCATGAAAAGCTATTTTTGTTCTCAGTTAAACATTTCAGAGACCCTGCAAGTATCATGAGTGCATATTCCCTGCTAATCAATTAAAAACTCAAAATATGTTAATATGAGAAAGTGAAGGAAATAATGGCACAAAGCCAAGATGAGTAACTCTCTCCCTGGTCGCAGCTCCCACGCTCGCATGCTTTGGATGCCTGGTTGTTTAGGGAGTCCGTGAGGGTGAGCGCCTCAGGGCGTGGGGCTGCCCGAGTGAGGCCAGGACAGGCCCTCCCGGGTGGGGAGCGAGAGCCCCAGCCCACCGACCCTCCGTGGCTCCTGCTAGCGCATCTCTCCACATCTCATCAGCCCATCTTTCTCCCCAGTTCCACAGTTGTGATTGGATTTCCTGCTGTCACGCAGCCAAACTCCTCCCTGGGGGCCATGCGTGCAACCTTTGTTGGTTTCAAAGTTAATTAAATTCAAAGGGAAAAACAGCCTCCAGATAAGCCACATATGGTGAGGGAATCAGGAGGTAAAGTAATGGGGAGCGGGAGCCCTGAGAAGGAGACACGGGCTTGAAGACCCCAGAGGACCCCCTGGACGACGGCCGGAGCTGTGACTGTGAAGCTGCGAGGGGCTGGGGGATGCTCAGTGGTCTAAGCCTGCCTTCCTGGTGCCGCGAAACCCTGACCCAGCCCCGCTCAGCTTGGGACACCCTCTCAGAACACCCCAGCTTCCACAGACGAGGTCTCCCCCGTCTGTGTTTCTCTCCCAGCAAAAGTCACCTCCAGCCTGGCCTGCCGTATCTTCGTCTTAAACCTCTTCTCTTTTAACCCTTGGATAAAGGGCTTAATACCACTAAGAAGGTTTAAGGAAGCCCCACCCTTATCATGGGAGCCCGGGGTTTCCCTGAGAGCTGAGGGTGTCTGGAGCCAAGGAGCTCATCCTGCACCATGGCCTCGGCCTCAGGAGGGACCAGCCAGGACTGGGCACTCCACCCCATGTCATCTGCTGCCTGCCCACCCGCCCCCCAGGCCCCCGACCAGTCCTGCCCCAGACCCAGGGGCTCTCCTGGCCCAGGGGCTCCCCCACAGCACGTCAGGCAGACCCTGTCCTCCTGACTTCCCTCCTTCGCTGAAGGCCACCTGGAGGCTCCTGGTCCAAGTGTCCTGGCCAGCCTCCCTGCCTCCGGTTCCCACCTCCTGCCCAGTGTCCCACCCGAGAGCTGGCAAAACATCCAACAGCTTGTAGTCGGCAGCTGTGAGGAGTCTCTGTGGGCCCGGGAGGTCTCCTTCCCCCTGTTACCAAGAGCCGCCCAGGTGAAGGGCCCAGGGCTGTACCCCGCTCGGCCACCAGGCATGACTCAGTCACTGCACGTGGCTGCACGCCTGGCCCAAGGCCCCTCCCAAGGACAGCAGTCCCAGCGACAGGCTGGCATCCTGTGCTGAGTGGACACGCCAGGCCAGGCACTCCATACGTCTCCCACATTATATATTTGCTAACATAGGTCTTAAATAAAGAGCACTTCTGCTAAATTTAGCCAAGAGAACTGTTTGGCATTTTTCAACCTTCCCATGCTTCAAGCAGACACATTTCTTCCATGTTATGCCATATTCCTAAAAATATTTCTGCAGCCTCCTCTCAGCTTTCAGACCACTGCAGCAACTCTCACACTGACCGCTAGTGCAGCCTCCCCCAGGGTCCAAGTCCCTAGCTGCGGTCCTTCCGCGGAGATGCCTTCCATCTCTCACTCCTAGGCCCTGTAGGACCACGATGTCCCCACGTCCGCGTGGGGCGGGGGGCTCGGCAGGGATGGCCTGCAGGGCCCTAAAGGTGCAGGCGGGCCCACGCTCAGCTCTGTTACGGTGGCCGATCCCATTCTGCCTCCAAACAAGCACCAAGGGTGGTGTCTTTGCTCCACTTCGCATCGAGTGGCGGGAGAAAGCTCCCCAGGGCTTTTTTCAGGGCACGCGAGGGCACGCCCAGTGCATCAGATGACGGGGCGGCACTGCGTCGGGGAGGTGAGGCAGGCGGGACAAGACCTGGGGGTCAGGATGGGGAGCCCTGCCGTCAGGGCTGGGTGCCCACCAGCCCCAGCCGCACCCCCCAGGCCCTCAGGAAAGGAGGCGCTGCTCCAGAGTAGGATGGGGGCAACCAGGATATTCGCCGGATAATCCTGTCTGTTTCACCACGTGACATACAAATTTCAGGACTGAAAGTCTGTAGTCCAAAGAGATAATTGAAGAAAATATGGAAATTAGCAATGTTTGTTTTACTGGGTGTTTGCCATCTGTTACAGACCTAGAAAGAGAAGACAGGCTTTCGGAGAAGCTCCCCTCCCCACTGTTAGGGTGGTACCACCCGCCACTCGTGGGGGTATGTGGGCATTTCAGGGGCTGGACAAGGGCAGCGAGAGATTGCAGGCCCGGAAACATGTGGATGAAGGACCGGAAGCAGTGGATGAAGGACCGGAAGCAGTGGATGAAGGACCGGAAGCAGTGAAGCTGCACGTACCCTCTAGTGGTCTGGTTACATTTTCTGCTTCTTCACAGTCAGCAAAGACGTTACTTCTGTATTCAAATAGTTTTAAGTCCCCTCAGAACAAATTTCTGCTGTTTGACAAATCATCTCTCAGTGACATTTGCCCCCACCCGGACTCTGTCGGGACAATGGGGAGACTCAACCGTCAAATTTCCCGCTGTCGAGCATTTCCTGAGGCCTGTTTGGAGGCGACTTTCTTGCAGGAGTGCTTCAGGGAACCCAGCTGGCTGGTTGTCCTGCAGCCTCTGAGGTCTGGGGGGCAAGCGGCAGACACCCGGCCACACGCGCGCGCCGCCTCAGGTGTGAGCAGCCCTGCTGTAACCCCAGCACCGCACGTCTTTGCGAAGCTGCTCCCTGACTGCTGTCTGCATCCCCTGCCCGGGGCACGTCCCTCCGAGGAGCCAGGCCGGCCCTGGTGGAGTAGCCCAGCCTCTCCCGCCCCAGCCGTCCTCTGTCCTTCCCTCGTCGTGCGGGAAGCCTCGCCCCTCAGCCCAGCTCCCTGTGGGCTTTGCCTGGTGTCTCTAGGGCCAGGTCCAGGTTCCCCGCCGAGCGTGAGGATGCTTGGTGGCAAAGCACAGGCTCCCGACCTCTCTTTCTGTCGCCTTTTCTTTATCATAAACCCTGTGCTCGAAATAGGTGTCAGTGGGAGAAAGCATTCAAAAATATCTACCACATTTTTTTTAACCTCAGAAATGTCACATTTGGGTTTTAAAAGAAAATCCATTCTCCTCTAACCCGTCCATACCAACAAAAGAGCGGTCCCTGAGGTGACTGAAAACAGGGAGCTGGGCACACAGTCCTGACAGCTGTGCAGACAAGGGACCCCGGGACCCCAGGACCCCCATCTCTGGAGGGTCACGGGACCCCGGGACCCCAGGATCCTGCCTCTGGAGGGTCGCAGGACCCCAGGACCCACACCTCTAGAGGGTCGCAGGACCCCAAGACCCCCGCCTCTGGAGGGACGTGGGACCCCAGGACCCTTGCCTCTGGAGTGCCATGGGGCCCCCAGGACCCCAGGGCCCCCGCCTCTGGAGGGTCGCAGGACCCCAGGACCCCTGCCTCTGGAGGGTCGTGGGACCCTGGAACCCCGGGACCCCAGCCTCTGGAGGGTCGTGGGACCCCAGGACCACCGCCTCTGGAGTGCCATGGGGCCCCCAGGACCCCGAGACTCCAGGGGCCCCTCCTCTGGAGGGTCATGGGACCCCGGGACCCCAGGACCCCCACCTCTGGAGGGTCGTGGGACCCCAGGGCCCCCGCCTCTGGAGGGTCTCGGGACCCCAAGGACCTCTGCCTCTGGAGGGTTGCGGGACCCTGGGACCCCAGGACGCCCACCTCTGGAGGGTCTCGGGACCCCGGGACCCCAGGACTCCCGCCTCTGGAGGGTCGCGGGACCCCGGGACCCCAGGACTCCCGCCTCTGGAGTGCCATGGGGCCTCCAGGACCCCAGGGCCCCCGCCTCTGGAGGATTAACCCTGGTCCGCGGCCAGGCTGCCTGCTGCTCAGGGGTGCAGTCTACACGGGGAGTCTGCCTGTGCTGAGGGGGCGTCCCACGTGGGGACTGTCTGGACCCCCGTCTCCAGCTCCTTCTTGAAGCCTCTGCTCGTCCTCAGGAGGACAGTGATCTCGGGGACAACGTGAGTGATGTCCCCAGGTGACCCCGACTTGCTGGGACCTTGCCTGGTCATTTCCTCCTGGGACAGTGCTGTCAGAGCGCCCAACTGGGCTCAGGTCCAGTTCCTCAGAGGCCCCGAAGGCTGCAGCAGAGACCGGAGGGGCCCAGCGCAAAGCCGGCGACCTGCGTCTCCCCTTTGGGTCCGCAGTGCCTCTGAGCCCCGCCCGCCCGTCCCCCTCAACAGGATGCTAGTGGTCGTGCGGGAGGCGGGACCACGCTGCCCGTGGGGAGGCGGTGGGTGTGATTCCAGGTGCTCCATGAAGCAGAGTGAGCGCAAACAGAGCCTGACCCAGGAGGACTAGGGGCGCCGGCAAGCTCGAGGATCTCTTTCCTCATAAAAACGGTCTTTATTATAAAATCAAACCAAGCGCCATACATCACGTCTCGGGCTTTTACTGAGAGTGTTCACAGCTCTCAGATGGATTGGCTCACTGAATCCCCCGACAAGCCCATGAGGGAGAGCTGTGCCTTTAATCACCGCTTCACAGCAAAGGGACGCTCACCCCCGGGGTCCCCAGTGAGTGCAGAGTCCGCAAGCGCTTGCACTCGCTTGCTCGCCACCGAGCCTGCAGGCTCCGGGGGCTCTTTCCGCCTGGACGCCCTGCCCTGTGCTTTCTGGGAGCATCTTCTCATTTGCCTCTTTGCCACCTGGATCCGTTCTTTCAAGAGGCACCTGTTAAGGTCTTCAGCCCATTTTTAATTGGGTTGTTTTCTCATTGTTGAGTATTAAGAGTTCTTTATATGTCTTGAATAACAATCCTTATCAGATGTCTTTTGCAAATATTTTCTCCCTGTCTGTGGCCCGTCTTCTCATTCTCTGAAATTCTTTCACAGGGTAAAAATTTTTAATTTTATTGAAGTCCAGCTTATCAATGATTTGTTTCATGAAGGGTGCCTTCGGCACTGTATTTTTTTTAATTTATTTTCTTATTGAAGGATAATTGCTTTACAGAATTTTGCTGTTTTCTGCCAAACCTCAGCATGAATCAGCCATAGGTATACATATAGGGATTGTATTTTAAAAAGCATCACAACCCAAGGGAATCTAGGTTTTCTGCTGTTATTTTCTAGAAGGCATAGTTTCGCATTTTACCTTTACATCCATAGGAGCTTCCCTGATAGCTCAGATGCTAAAGAATCTGTCTGCAATGCAGGAGACCCCTGAAGACCTTGGGTCAGGAAGATCCCCTGGAGGAAATGGCAACCCTCTCCAGTAGTCTTTCCTGGAGAATCCCATGGACAGAGGATCCATGGCGTCAGAGTTAGGACTGCGCGACTTCCTACTTTCTTTACGGCTATAGCCCATTTTGAGTTAATTTTTGTGAAAGTATAAGGGTGTGTCTAGGTTCATTCTTTTGCATGTGGATGTCCAGTGGTCCCAGCAACGTTTGTTGGAAAGCCTGCCTTTGCCCCAGTGTGCTGCCTTTAGTTTCTGTCAAAGACCAGTGACCATCACGCGAGTCTGTTTCTGGCCTCTGCTCTGTCCTGCTGGCTGACGTCCTTTTCTGTCCTTTCCGCTGCGCCTGTGTCTGATTCCTGCAGCTTAACGGGCAGCCTAGCGGTTCTGTTTGGGGAACCCCCAGCTCCTGCCGCTGCCTGGTCTCCCCCAGTCTTGGGACAGCTGTCTGTCCTGTGTCCTCCCTTCTCTTGTGGACCCAAGGAGAGCCGTTGACTTCCAGTGTGTTCAGAGCTCTGCTCTTTGTTTGGATAGAGTGGTGACGTCCACGTCCTTATCTGCAGAACTGACCAATTCCTCTTAAAGGAAAAAGCTGAAACAGATGGGTAACTTGCCCTCAGGGAGGGGCCTCTGGAGGGAGAAGACACTAGGGTCTGAGTGGAGTCTCAGCCCTGCACCTCGGTGGCCCTGCGTTTTACGACTGTCCCCCGGACTCAGGTCCCACCTGTATGAGAGAAGTGTGGCAAAAATATGTCTGCTCCTTCACAGGCCATTGGAAGGAGAGAATGAATTAACCTTTGTGCTACATTCTGTAAATTGCAAAGCACCATCACAATTCGGTTATAGTCAGAATCTTCTAATCAGAATGGGTGGGTCTTAAAAGATAATTTGCCAACGACCTTCAGGAAGACAAACTCAACGGTAAGATTGTTACCAGCATGACAGTGAGCTTCACAGCCAATCCTGAGCTGGAACTGAGCCTGGACCACAGGCCCCGAAGACGGGCGGGGCTGTGTTTCTGGCGGCCTCTAAAATGAAGAAGCCCCCAGCTTCCATCTTTGAGGTGAGAAAAGGAACCTCTTTGCACGGGAGACAGAGGCCACCTCCTGGCCCTGCTGCTGGGCCACAGGCTCCAAACTTCTGCCCCGTGCCAAAGCCGCACGAGGAAAGGCCCGGGCTGGCTAGCCCACTCTGCGTCCTGCCGTGGGCGGCACACACTGCCCGCTGCACGCTCCACCTGCCACCCCACAGGACGGCGTGTGTGGGTCCCTGCGGTGCCTTCTCGGGGGAGCTGGGAGACCCAGCAGGACCGGCGTGTTCAGGGCGGCTGCCAAGCGGAGTGAGTGTCGCGTGCTACCGAGGCCTCCGCGTGGAGCCAGATGGCCCCGCCCCCGTCCGAGACATCCAGTGTCCCCAGCGCCCCCACGGCCCCACCTCGAGCCCCCCACCCATCCTGGCCGCTGCCAGCCGCGAGGGCTCCCTGCCCCTCCGGCCCGTGCTGTGCCTTGGCTGCTTGGTCCGAGTCTGCAGGTAGAAGCGCAGGTCCGCGCTTACTCATCTGTTTTCAGGGTTTGTGTTAGTCTTGTTCACCCAACAGGACGTTGCATGTGCTTCGTTCCCCAGAGACAGGGCCGCGCCTTCTAATCAAGTAGCTCCTATCGGAGACAGACACTGCGTATCAACGGTGGTTTCCTTTGCATTCCCAGGGCCCCAGGTATGCAGGTTAATCATTACCAAAAGGTCTGGGGAAATGAATTAGCTTTTGTGTTACAAAGGTACTGAACCATGGGGCTTCCGCAGGTTCAAAAGAGAGCACGTCAGGGTGTTTGTGCCTCAGCTGCGAGGTGAGGCGATGGGCCGGGCCAGGCTGTAATCAGAAGTTTCCCGAATCAAGTCTCTGGTCCAGCCAAGAGGCTTTCAACTCCTGATTGAAATCCACAGTAAGAAATGCATTTCACACTGTGAGCCAACACAAACACTCCACAAAGCCACATTTTCCGTGCTGCCTTCTTTTAAGTGTTGGTTGTCACCTTCGGAATTGATTGTATAACCCACTACTGGGTTATAAATAGGGTGGCTGTATAAAATATCGGCCAAACCCGGCCTCTCAGGAGAGAACGGGAGCTATTAATAGTCCCGGGGACAGCAGATGCGCAGCAGGCCTGGCGGGTCAAGCGGAGGCTCCCTCGCTTAGTTAGGACTCTGCGTTTGCACACACAGGCCAGGCCACGGGGCGCCTTGAGGAGGGCTCTGCCGGCAGCTCCAGGCGGCAGATGCGCGTGGACGGCTGGGTCTGCGGGGGGACTCGCTCACCACCTGGCCCCACACACTTGGGGGGCAGGAGGCCGCCCCGGGTGACGGCAGGGGAAGGGGCAGCATCTCCTCCCAGTGGGGCCTCGACGGCCCAGGGTGCAGGGTCTCAGCCCCGCTGCCCACCGCAGCCCCCCCCACCCCCCACCCAGGCCCCGAAGCTTCGAGAAGGGCGAGCACCCTGGCGCGTTCCCCTCACCCGATCATGCGATGACGGTGGCGCCCTGTAGAGCATTTCCCCAAGTGAATCGAAGTTTCACACGCGTGCCTGTGACACGGGACCATCAGAGCCTCTCCGCTGGAGAGTCGCACAGAGGCCCTGGAAACATGGCCCCCACCTGACCGTGGGTGTCCCACTGGGGGGCACCTCGGCCGCACTGGGACTGACCTTTCTGTTCCCTGATAATCATCTTTGCAGCTTCAGCCCCTCAAGATCAGGGACCCCCAGCAAGGTTCTCCCCTCTCCACTCCCAGGAATCATCTTGTAGGCCTCAGGCTTAGCACATCTGAGGACTCTCTGGGAAAACGAGAATATAGCATTGAATATGGATGGGATGCGTTAAGGCCTCCCTTCCTGCCACCTGCACACCCAGAGACGCCCTAGGGGAGCCGTTCCGGAGGACCCGGACCCTGACTCGGCAGGGGCCCTGGCTCTGACCCAGCAGGGACCCGCCTGCCCTCCCGGGCTCCCTGGGCTGAGTCACGTCACTGGCGGAGACGCGGGGGTCCCCGGCCCCGGCGCCCACTCTGTGCCAGGCGAGGTCGCTTTGTTCCAGGGTGGTACCAGCAGCCAGAACTCAGGCCTTCCTTGTTGCAGAAGCACGTGCACTCCATCCATTCAGCAGGGGGAAAACAGAGCAGAGCAGCCGCTTGACCGAGGGCTGCGGCTGAATTAGCTGCCTGACTGGGTTTTTAGGTTTGCGCCTTTGTTTCGGGACGACAGGGTTTTAACGGTTCAGAGTAAAGTGGCCTCTGACCCACATGCTGACAGACAGCGGTCCCGCCTCCCTCGGGCCCAAGGGGCCCCGCACTTGACACGTTCAGCAGCAGAACCGCAGCCGGGCCAGCCTGACCCCCTCACCGGCCCTCCGAGAGGCGCCCTGAGACCGTGAGCGCCGTCCGCCCACGGAGGGGGACAGAGCGGTCGCTTCACAGGATGGCTCAGGCCACGGCTCTTGTGTGCGAGGCTCGTCTGCTGTTTTTAACGAGTTTTCTCTGTTCACCCAACCTAATCCTCCAACACCCCTTGGAGAAGCCTCAGAGAAAACCCCAGAGGTCACCTTCCTCCTTAAGATGCCCCGGTCAGGATCAGGGGATGTGATGTGAAGTCTGAAACCCAATTGCATAAACTTGAGGACAACACCATTGCAGGTCACACATAAAGGTTTTCTGTTAGGCGACAGTGAAAAACTTACTGGGACTGCAGGGGAAACAGCAAAATCTGCAACAGATGCCCTCCGTGACTTTTTTGCCCATGACACCACCGGGGTCCAAACGTGTGCTGTACACAGGTTAGGGTGATGGGCACTTCTGAACTTGAAAGGGTCTGCAAAGGCCGTGTGTGCAGACAGAGGCTGGCAGAGACTGTCAGGCTCATCAACAGTGTAGCCAGACATGGCCTGTCTGACTCCAAACCCCATGCAATCAAACATCAGCTCAGGAGTGTATTCTCTGAGCTAACTTTTCACAGACCACAAGCTTAGTGGATGCCCAAAGGGCTTACAAAGAAAAGAGTTAAGAACTGCAAAGTACCCTACATATTCTTTTATCGCCTTTCGTTGGCTTCAGGAAAACAAGTCCTTACTGACAATATAATTAAAAACATCCTTTTCATACATCACTAGACTAGATGTCTAGTTCTAAGACTTCTATAAATTCACAAAGTTCATAAGAATGAGTTTGGAGAGGGTGTCATCCTATTATCCTGACTGGGTCACAAATGAATATTAAATTCAGCCAGTCATGTGGAATGAATCTTTTGTGTATCAAGAAGTTATTACAAAGGAGCGTTTAGATAAGTCCATCACCCTGAACGGGAGCAATGCCTTCTAATTTCAGAGGTATTAGAAGAGGGGTGACCACTGGACTCATTGCATTTCCCCCAAGTATTTGTGCCTTCAGCTCTGTTTCGTGAGGTTTGCAGTGCAGACTGTAGGTGTTACAAGGCTTCCCTGGTGGCTCAGATGGGAAAGCATCTGCCTACAATGCAGGAGACCTGGGTTCGATCCCTGGGTCAGGAAGATCCTCTGGAGAAGGAAAGGGCAACCCACTCCAGTACTCTTGCCTGTAAAATCCCATGGACGGAGGAACCTCGTAGGCTACAGTCTATGGGGTCGCAAAGAGTCGAACACGACTGAGCAACGACTTCACTTTCTTTCTTTATAGGTGACAGAAAATAGGTATTTTCTCCCTCGGGAGCTTGCCAGTAGTTTCGCTGGGAACTGAAGGCTGACGGCCCATTACCGCCCTCTGAGCAGCCTCTGTTCTCGCGTGTGGTTCGCGTAACCGGCTCCTATTTCCGCTCCTCTCGCTGCGCGGTGCGCCAGTGTGAACAGGGAGGGGCCCTCCGGGAGGAAGGCGTGGGCAGCACCCACCCCCCGCCCCTGCCCCGGCCGCATGTGTTTACTTCAAAGTTGCCATTGTGCCTAACGTACACCCTGCTTCTTCTCTCTTACAAAGTATCACATATCATGAACCTTTTCTGAAGTCAGTCGACATCCTTCAAAAACAAGATTGTTAAGGGAGTGTGACATTCTGTTTTATAAATATGCTGAGTTTAGTTCATAGCTTAGGTTGTTTCTAATATCTTATTATTTTTAACCAAACAAATCTGGGTGCCAATCTCAAATTCCTGGTTAAAGGACATGAAGTATGAACAGGATGTTTTTAATTATGTTGTCAAACAGCTTTCCCTGAAATGTGCTGATGTGTATTTTCATTGGAAATGGATGTGATTTAGCTAACACCGTCACCAGCAGTTCATTTTCTTTCAATTATCACCAATTTTGTAAACAAAAAAAGTTATGTTATTAATTTCACTGTACCTGGTTGATCCTAGTGGACTCGGGCTCCCCATAGGATTCCTTTGCCAGCTTCCCTGTTGGGCTGTCCTCCTCCCCGGCCACCAGTCTTCCCCGGGATCTGTCACCCCAGCTGTGCCTTCCTGCAAGGCGCTTCTTGTTCTGCTGCTCACTATGGAGACTCTGAGCTGAACATACAGGCAGAGCCCTCCTGACCAGCAGCACCGAGGGGCCTGGCAGATGCAAACACAGGTTCTCCCGGAAGGAAATCCTCACCCAGGCCTCCCAAATTCCCGGAAGCCAACCCCAAAGATGAGCTCACGCTTAAATGCACACACTGCACAGAGAAGCTTCCTAGGTGGCACTAGTGGTAGAGAGCCCAGCTGCCAACGCAGGAGACGAGAGGTTTGACCCCTGGGTTGGCAAGATCCCCTGGAAGAAAACGTGACGACTCACCCCCGTATTCTCACCTGGGAAACCCCATCGACAGAGGAGTTTGGCAGCTACAGTCCATATGGTTGCACAGAGTCGGACACAACTGAGTGACTTAGCACGCACACGAAGAACAAAGCACTGTGAACCAGTCAGCAGATCACAGACAGTGGAATCATATCCCCAACACTGGAGACAATGGATTCATCAAGCACAGAATACAAATAAGTGCATTTTTAAATGTTTTTTTTTAAGAGGAAATTGAAAATAACCAAAGACAAGATATTCCAAAAAGGACCTGCTCTGAGGGGGAAAAAATAGACCTAAAATAATGAAAAGAAAATATATAGATCTGTTACATTCCTTTATGCTAATAATGAAATATTGATATCAGAAAGAGAAAATTTTTAATGACCTCTTTAAAAATTGCATCAAAAAAATATATTGAGGAATAAGACTGACCAGCAGTATGTAAACTGAGAGCTTCCAGATGTACTAACTGGATTTAGAAAAGACAGGAACGAAAGATCAAATTGCAAACATATGTGGGATCATAGAAGCGAGGGAATTCTCTTAAAAAATCTACTTCTGCTTCATTGACTACACTAAAGCCTTTCACTCTGAGGATCACAGCAAACTGTGGAGTATTCTTAAAGAGATGGGAATACCAGACCACCTTACCAGCCTCCTGAGAAACCTGTATGCAGGACAAGAAGCAGCAATTAGAACCGGACATGGAACAGCTGACTGGTTCCAAACTGGGAAAGGAGTCCGTCAGGGTTGAGTATTGTCACTCTGCTTGTTTAACTTATATGCAGAGTACATCATGCAAAATGCTGTGCTGGATAAATCACAAGCTGGAATCAAGATTGCCAGGAGAAATATCAACAACTCAGGTATGCAGATGACACCACTCTAACGGCAGAAAGTGAAGAACTAAAGAGCCTCCTGATGAGGGTGAAAGAGGAGAGTGAAGAAGCTGGGTTAAAACTCAGCATTCAGAAACTAAGATCATGGTGTCTGGTTCCATCACCTCCTGGCAAATAGATGGGAAAACAATGGGAACAGTGACAGATTTTCTTTTCTTGGCCTCCAAAATCACTGCAGAAATTGACTGAGGCCATGAAATGAAAAGACACTTGCTCCTTGGAAGAAAAGCTATGGCAAACCCACACAGTGTATTAAAGGCCCATACGGTCAAAGCTACGGTTTCTCCAGTAGTCGTGTGTGGATATGAGAGTTGGACTATAAAGAAGGCAGAGCGCCAAAGAATTGATGCTTTCAAACTGTGGTGCTGGAGAAGACTCATGAGAGTCCCTTGGACAGCAAGGAGTTAAAACCATCAATACTAAAGGAAATCAACCCTGAATATGCACTGGAAGGATTGGTTCTAAAGCTGAAGCTCCATACTTTGGCCACCTGATACAAAGAGCTGGCTCATTGGAAGAGACCCTGATGCTGGGAAAGATTGAAGGCAAGAGGAGAAGGGGACGACAGAGGATGAGATGGTTGGGTGGCATCACCGACTCGATGCACTTGACTTTGAGCAAACTCCGGGAGATGGTGAAGGACAGGGAGGCCTGGCGAGCTGCAGTCCATGGGGCCATGGAGAGAGTCGTTCATGACTTGGAGACGGGACAACAGCAACAAAGGCTGACCAAGAAGGTGAAAACTATAAAGCACCAATAAAGGAGACTGAAGATTATCTTAAAAATGGAAAGAAACCACATGCTCTTGGACTGGAAAATTATCATTAAAGTGACCATACTGCCCAAAGCAACATACAGATTTAATGCAATCCCTATAAAATTACCCATGACATTTTTCACAGAACTAGAACAAATAACCCTAAAAATTATATAGAACCATGAATGGCCCAGAACTGCCAAAGCAATACTGAAGAATAAGAACAAAGCTTGAGGCATAACCATCCCAGACTTCAGACAATACCACAAAGCTACAGTAATCAAAACAGCATGGTATTGGCACAAAAACAGAACTATGGATCAAGGAAACAGAGCAGAGAGTCTAAAAATAAACCCACACATCTATGACCAGTTAATCTTCAACAAAGGAGACAAGAATATACAATAGAGAAGAAACAGGCTCTTCAGCAAGTGGTATTGGGAAAACTGGACAGCTGCATATAAATCAATGAAGTTAGAACACTCCCTCATACTGTGTATAAGAATAAACTCAAAATGACTTAAAGACTTAAATATGAGGCAGGATGCTATGAAACTCCTAGAAGAGACATTGCAAAACTTTCTGACATAAAGCACTGGAGTGTTTTCTTAGCTCAGTCTTCCAAGGCAATAGAAATAAAAGTAAGAATAAACAAGTGGGGCTTAAGCTTATAAGCTTTTGCACAGTGAATGAAAGCATAAACAAAATGAAAAGACAACTTACAGACTGGGAGAAAATATTTGCAAATGATGAGACTGACATAGGCTTACTTTCCAAAATATACAAATACTTCATGCAACCCAAAAACAGCAAGACAAACAACCCAGTAAGAAAATGACCAGGAGACCTAGACATTTCTCCAAAGAAGACATACGGATGGTCAACAGGTGTGTGAAAACACACTCAACATCGCTGATTAGTAAGGAAACGGAAATCAAAACAAGGTATCACTTCAGCCTGGTCAGAATGGCCATCATTGAAAATTCTACAAATAATAAATGCTGGAGACAGTGTGGAACCCTCCTACATTGTTAGTGGGAGTGTAAGTTGGTGCGGCCACAATGGAAAACAGCGTGGAAGCTCCTTTAAAAACCAAAATAGAGCTACCATATGATCCGGCAATCCCACTCCTGGGCATATATCTGGAGAAAATTCTGATTAGAAAAGAAACGTTCATCCCAATGTTCATCACAGCGCTGTTTACAGTGGCCAGGCATGGAAACAGCGTTTGTCCACCAGTAGGTGGACGGATGAGGAAGAAGTGGTGCACAGGTGCAATGGAAGGCCACTCTGCCTTAGAAAGCATGAAATAATGCCGTTTGCAGCAACATGGAGGCACCTAGAGATTGTCATACCAGGTGAAGTAAGAAAAGACAAATGTCACATGGTATCAGTTGTATGTGAAATGTAAAATATGATATAGATGAACTTATTTACAAAACAGAAACAGACATAGACACAGAAGACAAACATGGTTAACAAAGCAGACGGTGGGGGGATATAAATTAGGAGTTTGGAACTAAGACACACACTACCATCTGTAAAACAGGTAAGCAACAAGGGGAATTATGCCCAATATTCTGTAATAACCTATAAAGGAAACGAATGTGTGTGTGTAACTGAGTCGTCGTGCAGTGCATCTGAGACCAGCACAACGTTGTGAATCAATTACACTCCAGTTTTAAAATGAAAGTCAGCAGATTCATCAAGGAGCAAAGCCAGATACAGATGGAAAGCAATCTCTGGAATGGGGAAGAAAGGTCCAAAGAAACTGCCAGGACACAGCAGAGAGGTGAGGGGCAGGCCGTGGAGGGTCCCTGGGTGAGCGGCCGTGTCACTGTGACCGCGGCCCCAGCAGGGGGACAGACCCCGGCCGCCCAGGCACCATGGACAGAGGGCCATCCCCAGCCAGGCTGCAGCGGTGAGCCCGGCAAGCACCCAGCCGCCGAGCGTCTGCAGACCGTGCAGACGCGGCCTCCTCCGCGCCTGGGCCTCTCGGGATCCAGCGCAGAGTGCGCTCAGAAACGCAGGGGGAAGAGACGGTCCAGAAAACAAGCCTGATGGGTCCACGGCTGCAGACCCATCAGCGAGCCTGAGGAGTGTGCTTCCGGGGACGCAGAAGGCAGAGGGGCACTGAGAATCGGCAAACGAATCAGGGAACGTGAGAAAACAAGGCCAAGAAGGGAAAGCGCAGCGAGACTGTCTGAATAATAAAGGAGGCAGGCAACCACAAAGAGGGCGATGGGGCGCCGGAGGGGGAGCAGCGCGGCCAGCAGGGAGGCGGCTGCAGGAGAGGAGACCTCCCGCGACCCCGCCAAGACCCGAGACCAGACCACGTGTGTTAAAGGCACACCGCGGGCATCAGGCCCGGGGAGGGCCCCGGCGCCCCCGGGTTTCACTCAGCTGTGGCTCCGCTTCTGGGGTCTGTTGGCAAGTGTGTGTGCCCATCACTTCGTTTGCTGGGCTTTCGGTGGGCTTGAACTATGTCATTTTCCAACTGTCCAACCTGAACTGTAACTGCAGGCGACACAGTGGCAGCTGCTCCGAACGTGCCTATCCTGCCTGTGACCCCGCGTCAGGGCGGCAAGAGGGACAGACCCTCCAATCCGGGTTCCCAAGGGTGCTGCAGAACCCCAGTGCATCCCTGCTTCCTCCCTTCAGGCTCGAGGCCACAGAGTGACACGTCCCCCACACACTGACCTGTGAGCCTCGGGGTCACTGGAGGCAGGACCTGCTGTTTCCCTCACGCTTAGCTCTGCCGTCTCCATGCACTTAAGACCCAGATCACACCAGGGGTCCATGGTGGGAGCCAGGAGCTGCGTGCCATGGAGGCAGGATCCTGCTGGTCTTCCCGGGTCAGACACACCCGGTTCTGCTTGAAAGTGGCCATTTCTGTGGGCAGGGTGACCTCGGGGAAGACCGCAGGCTGGGCCCAGCACCCACCTGGGTGGGCTTCTCCCCCCAGAGACAAGCACGGGCTGCAGAAATGGGTCCCTGTGTCTGGAGGGCTGACTGCTCTGGGCAGGCCTGGAGGCCCCTCCAGAGGTGCTGCCCGCCGTCCTGGCTTCCCGAGCTTCCCCAGCTGGCGCCCTCCAGAAAGGTTTGCCTTATGGAGACCGGGCCACGTGGTTCATTTGCCGTGGAAGGGAACAGGTGGGCGTTGAGTGTCGTTTCTGGCTCAGGGTGGAGGTGGAACTCCAGGATATTACTGCCTCTGTCGTGCCAGCAGCAGCAGCCCCCAGCCCCTCCCGAGGAGGAGGGCCCCGCTGCGGCTCACGGATGCATCTCCTTCTCTTTCAGATCACGTTCTACATTCTGGTGAAGGCCATTTACACCCTGGGCTACAGCGTCTCTCTGATCTCCCTCACAACAGGAAGCATAATTCTTTGCCTCTTCAGGTAAGCAGCAGAGACGAGTGATTCTGCCGGAAACAGGAGGTGGGAAAGCATTCGTTTAAGCTGTCTCAGCCTGGGAGGGGGGCAGAGGCCACGCCCCATGCTCGTCTGTGCCAAGCCAGCCAGACCCCCTTGGAAGGTACAGTACGATGCTGATGCTGACATTTGCATGTCTCGTTTGAGGAGACAATGCTGACCGAGAATAAGAATGCAGTTCAAGTGCTGGAATTCTGCAGGCAAGAAAATCAGAGTGAGTAACCATGACCTTCTCCAGGGCAATGTTCCTGACCCAGGGATGGAACCTGGGTCACCTGCATTGCAGGCAAAATTTTTTACCAGCTGAGCCGCCAGGGAAGCCCCCTACTGATGTCATGCTTTGAAAACACAGACGCAGCCTGGCCTTCCCCTCCCCACTCAGAAATGCCCAGGTTGAAGCCTCCCAACAGGCGCTCTGTTGAGAGACAGTGTCTCGTGTTCAGGAGGACAGATGCAAATCCAGGGCGGTCTTGCAGCGGCTGTGTGGTACAGAGCAGACTGCCTTCTCTCTGTGTGTCTGTAAAGTGCACAGGCTGAGGGACCCTCACGGCGTGTAGGAGGCGCGCCGTCAACACAGCCTGCCCTTCCCCTGCGCCTGGACCCTCACTGTCCCTGGAGCTAACACCAGACGTTTTGCAGCTGGTGGTGGGGTGTGAAGGAGGTGTAGACGCTTCCACCTGAGAAAAGCTTTTACTTTTAGGTTAAATCCATGTAAGGGGTGCTATCCAGCTTATTTTAATGGGTTTTGATCACCTGTCAAAAAATAATCTGTAGACAACAAAGAGCTTTATTTGGGGGTCTTAGGAATTGCAACTTGGGAGACACAGATTCGGGTAAAACTGAGAGGGTTCCAGGGAAGAGAAGGAGTTGGAGGCTGGTAAAGAAAGAAGCCGCAGGTTGTTAAAGATGTCTGGCAGGAATTGGGACTGGCCCTGACACAGGGAAATAATGTCCTCACGGCATAGACTGTGACGAGTTGTTCAGGGTCTGGGTCCCACACATACCTGAGTTTCAAGGATACTGTGCAGACCTTCTGGGCACCTTCGTCAGACAGTAGGTGGTCAGAGCTCAGATTCCATCGCCTAAGACATGGGCGGCCCACCTCCTCCAGGCCTCTAGCCCCGTGTGGGCGATCTCTTGGCAAGACTCCCTCCATCTCCTTTTCCTCCACACACCACATATCTTCTTTCTCTTTGCTAAAATGTAGTTCGCGTGTTGGTCAGTCTTCAGATAACATCAGTGACACAGAAAATGGAGTATTTTAAAACATTAGGAGATCCATCCTTGGAAGAAAATAAGTGAGTGGAGGCAATGGAGCGTGTAGGCGAGATCCCAGCAGCCGTTGGGTGGTGCTTCTCTCGGTTCGGGTATCTCAGGTGTGACAGGCGGCTGATAATTCTCAGAAAGAATGAGGCAGTGCCTTTAATCCAGAACTGCACTTTGAAAAATGTAGGGAAGACCTGTCATTTTATATGATAAAAAACTTTTAAGAAACTGATATAATATTATTACTGTTTACTCTGCAATCTTCTATATTTTACTGTACATTTTAAAATCTAGAAGTTGTTAATACAGAAAAAAAAATGGAAGGAGGTAAGCTGGCACAGGGTAACTTGAATGAGGAAAAACTCAGCTTGGTTTTGAAGAGCTCCTATCTCGAGCAAACCATATACTTGATATCAGTGTATCAGTATATCAGTATACTTGATATCAGTGGGGCTTCCGTGGCGGCTCAGCTGCTAAAATGTTCTGCCTGCAATGCAGGTGACCCAAATTCGATCCCTGGGTCAGGAACATTGCCCTGGAGAAAGGCATGGTTATCCACTCTGATTTTCTTGCCTGGAGAATGCCATGGACAGAGGAGCCTGGCGGCCTACAGTCCATGGGGTCGCAAAGAGTCGGACACAGCTGACGTCAACAATTTCCCTCAGGTTTGTACTTCATGGCCTGTTTAACTATTGCAAGTACGGTCATGACCTGTGAGGAGAGTCTCAGGTGGTTTTATGCATGTCAAACACCGTCTTCTCTCCAGGAGAAGACACTTCGTGGTTGCGGGCAGCACACACCTGCAGTGGCAGTCACTGCCCCGCTGGCTCAGTGTGGAGCGGCTGCAGGCTGGGCTCTGCCTTCCGTCTGGGCTTCCGTCCGCCTGCTCACGCCACCCCAGGAGAGCTGTGAGACTGAGCTGATTCTAAAATCCATGTTATAAAAATAACACGCCCCGTTGTCTCGGTCATTACACCCAAGAAGCAGACTTCTTTGCAGTCACCATTTATTCTCCAAAACAGCCCAGAGGCTAAGAAAGGGCCAAGCCACCATGACCTCACTTTGCAGACAGAGAGGGCACATCTCGTTTCGTCCAAGGGCGTGCAGACATGGGTGCCGGCGCAGGGCCCAGCTCTGCGTGGGAGTCATGTGCCGGGGTCCAGCCCCGGTGGATCCAGAGTGATTCGAAGGTGGGGACGGTGTCGGCGTCCTTGGAAATAACTTATTTAATTGCAGATAGAGAGGGATGAGAAAATTAGCAGAGAAAAAGAGGCTGAATAACTTGGTTCACATGGAATACCAATCACCACCTACGTAGGCCGCAGGCGTCTTCCCGTTCTCCGGAAGGAGAGGAGGCCCTGAGGCCCCCCTCAGTCCGATCTTAGAAGCCCAGGCAAAATTAGCAGGCTTGGTGGGCACCCACGTACCAGATGGGAATTCGGCCAGAAAAACGGGGAGCAAGAAAAAATGACATGGGGGAACCAGTCTTTCCGGAAACTGATCCCATTTCTTTATTTTGGGGTTTGCTTACATACCTTTTGTTACACATAGGGATAAGTCACGTGGGGGTCAGCAGTCCTGACCTTTATCAAAATCGGGTGCTTCACATAAATGTATAAAAAAAAGGTCTTAGGGGTTTTACATCATCTTCTGGCCATGAGACCTGCTGACATTTTATGACCCTTTCTTTCTGATAACCAAAAGACATATTTTTTCCAAGGGTGTTTTTTCTTAAACCAGGCGCCACCCTCCAAATAAAGTTACATTCCTATAGGGTGAGGGTGTAGTGAGTTACAATCAAGAAAGGAATTTATTTAACCCAAGGTTAACATGATTAATCTTAAAGGTTAATACTTATTTCTCCTATATGCTTAAAGGTTAATACATATTTCTCCTATATGCTAGTTATATTCATTATAACTATTCATTATAAGGGCAAGGAATATGGAGATTTAGCAGCAAACATCAGCCCAACAAATGAAAATCCTTTCCCCAATGTTCCCCTTAAGATCTATTTAGTCTTAAGATAGTGATCAAGTTACATTTTTACATAGCAGAGACACAGTGGTTTATAACAAAGCACAGTGATCTATTACAAAAGAGAAAATTCATTCACTCAAAAAGTCTAGTATTGCTAACCTTAAAAACTACTATATTTCCTTTTCTATATTCCAAATACATTGATTCATATATTCCCAGGTGCCTAAGGATATGGAGGCCTGGTGGCAATCATTGACTCAACAATGAGAAAAGCCCTATGCTAATTAAGACTCTCAAAATACTCCAAACTCTCTGTGCTGTGTATGGTTGAGAGGTAGTAAGCAATCATGTGCAGGAATATGGATAATCCTGTCACACAAGCTTGTCTGTCAGCAGAGAGGTTTGACCTGAAACATCCTTGTCCCACCCAGAGCAGGGAATTAGCAGCAATTATTGGCACAACAAATGAAAAACCCTTCACCAATATAATTCCTAACCAACCCACTATACTAATCATTTCTAACTCCCCAAAAGAATTTGCCTTTAGTAAGTCTAAAACATCTCGTGCCTCTCAGGTTGGGAGGCTGTAAACAATCACATGTGGCCGGACGAACCTATACAGGCGGGCTAGATAACCTTCAGAGGAGCCCGTAAGCTGGAACACTTGTCACGCCCAGGAATGTTTATTGCCTTGGAGCTGCACTTTACTCCTTCTCCGAGAGAACCGGTGGGGAACAGCCCCTCATAAAGTCAGAGGTGTAGGCGAGAGCATGAAACAGTAAAGTAGGTAGACTCTGGCTTTGGGGTAGATGCTCGGGAACAGGGGGTCTCCTGAGGCTTGATCTCGCCTTTGCGTATGCCGAGCCTCCTTCCTCGTGACCTTTGCCTGGGCGGAGCTCCTCACGCTGGCCCCCGGCAGTCGTGGGCGGGCGGGCGCTGTGCTCCTGACCACGTCCGGGGTCCAGGCGTGTGCTCACGGGCCTTTACTCATGGGCCCAGGAGCAGCTGCAGTGATTGCTCCAGCCTGTGCTGTGCGTCTCATCAGGGTCGTTATTAATAATCTGGGCCTTACGACACCTCCACCAAGTGAGTGCTCTTGACCCCAGTTGTGGCAACTCGCGAAGGAGGTCCTGCCCACAGCCACGCGCACCCCATTCACCTTCAGGAATCTGTTCACGCAGTCATGGGACGTGTTAAACACAGGGAACAAACTTCGTGACTGAGGCCCCGCGGGCGTGTTACACACGCAGAACAGACTTCACTGCTGAGCCCTGCGGGTGTGTTACACATGTGGAACAGACTTTGTGACTGAGACCCTGTGGGCGTGTTACACACGTGAAACAGACTTCATGATGGAGGCCCCGTGGGTCTGTTGCACACACAGAGCACACCTCACTCCTGAGGCCCTGTGGTCTGTTACACAGAGAACCGCCTTCCCTGAGTGAAGCCTGCAGCAGGGGCCTGGGCAGGGCTCCCCACGCTGAGATCCATCGCCCCACGAGCGCAGCCCCCAGGCCACGGTCCAGCAGGGGCAGCGCCAGGAGCCGGGCTTGGGACACTGCACATCCGTCAGCTCCCGCTTCCCAGCAGGTGACCGCTAGTCAGAGCTCTGACTGCAACGCTAATTTTGACTCTTTCAGAACTTACGGGAGGAATGCCCAGCCCCTGGGCTCCTCACTCGGCGTTTGCAGGGAGACTGATCCATGTTGCTGCATGTGGCTGTCCCGTGTGAAGACAGCACAGCTCGCTCACTCATCCAGCGTTCATGGAGCTGGGGTTACACGACAGGCAGTGCTGCTGTGACCATTCCTGTGCCGTCTCCTGCACACGTGTACACGCTTCTCCAGATGTGGGTGTGTGTGCACGCCTCCCCTTATATTCCCGTCTGTTTTATAATTATGCGTCTTTCCTGATCACAGCCATGCACACACTCTTTCTCTCTGGGCGCTGCACACTCACACCTGCTGAGTGAAGATTCCTTCCACCCCATCTCCCACACCATTTGTCATGCGAGTTTTAAAAGATGTTCCATGCAGTTGGGTCTGTATAATATAGAGCTGTGTTTTTAATTTGCATTTCCCTGGCGGATCATGATATCATGTTTGGAAACTTTTTTATTTTTATTTATTTATTTATTTTTTATTTTTTATTTTTTTGCAGTACCATTTCAAGTGTTTGCTCATTTTTCTATTCAGCTGTCTCTCTTTATTTAAAGTTAATTTTTAGGAGTTCTGAAGTGCAGCCTTTCATCAGCTCTGGGGATTACAGATTTTATCTCCAGCACTGTGGTTCAACTTTATACTCCTCTGATGAGGTTTTTGATCAGTGAAAGTTCTTCATTTTAATCAAGTCTGTTGACTATTTGTCTTTATAGTCAGAGCTTCCTGAGCCTATTACCATCTAGAAATTTTATTATTTTAACTTGTGTTTGGGTTTATGATCCACGGGTGCTCTATTTTTGTGGATGGTGTGAGGTAGGGGTTGAGATTCCTGTGCTTTCTCCGTGTGTGTATTCAGTTTCTCCAAGACCATTACCTGGGAAGCCGGCCTGTGCCAGGGCGGTGCAGAGGCGTCTTTAGGGCTGTGCGTTGAGGGGCTGGGGCCTCTGTTCTGTCCTGTCTGCCCCTGCACCTGTCACCCGTCATTTTTGTGTTGCTGTAGCCACTGTGCCTTTATAAGGAGTCCTGATCTCCAGCAATGTGAGCCTATCAACTCTTCTTTCTCACTACGAAGAGACTGGTCATCTGCACTTTTGTAATCAATCCGTGTGTCCGTAGCCATTAAAAAGAACTCATGGGGTTTCATTTTGGATTGCACTGAGTCTGTAGATCAGCTTGGATAGACTGGACACCTTCACCATTTCAAACCACCCAACCAGTGATCTCAGTAGCTCCCCCCATGGGTCTGGGCTTCGTAATTCCCTCCAGTGCTCTTCTGTGGTCTTCTGAGTAAATATCTTGGACATCTCTTGACAGTCATGCCAAAGTCCTTGTTTATGCTCTTGTATATATTTGTGTATTAACTTTCTAGAAAAGGAATTGATTTCTGTATATTAATCTTGCTTCAGCAGCCGTGCTTAATTATAAATTTTATAATTATTATGTAAATTCATCTGGATTCTTCTATGTGCAACTCATGTTTTGGTGAAGTACAGTGACTGGAAGTGATGGTAGCAGAGCACCTTTCCTTATTTCTAACCTCAGAGTGGAAATTCTAGATATTGCACTGTAAAGCATGAAATTCACTACAGATATTTTGGTGATACTCTTTATCAGATTAAGAACACTCCTTTCAACTCCCAGTTTTCTGAATTTCTAATCATGAATGGGTTATGAATTTTGTGATAATTTTTCTGTGTATATTGACATAAGTAGGTTATTTTTTCTCCATCAGTTCATTTAATGTGAAAAGTTATATAGAGAGATTTTCTGATATTAAATCTCCCTTTCATTCCTATAATAAACCCTACTTGGTTGTGCTGTGTACTATCCTTTTACTATGTAGCTGGGTTTAATTTACTAATATCTTGTTTAGGATTTTTGTCTCTACATTCATGAATTTAATCTATAATTTCCTTTCTTGTAAAATCAGGCTTTGCTATGACAGTTATGCTGGTCCACAAGTGAATGAGCAAGTGGCCCTATTTCCTATTCTGTGGAACAGTGAAGGCTGAATAAGGCACTGTTTCCTCTGTAATGTCTGTGGATTTCACCAGGAAAGCCATCTGGATGGAGAATTGTCACGTGGGAAGGTTTTATTTTTAGGTTCAAGTTTTTAAAAACAGACATAGGATGATTCAAATTCTGTTTCTCTTTATGTTAATTATAAGCTGTATTTTTCAAGGAATCTGTTCATTTCATCTATATCTCTATATCTCTTATCATATTTTCACGTGTGTAAGAGCTATACTGATATCTCCTTTTTCATTCCTGGTATTGGTCATCTTAGTTTGTAGTAATGCTTCCTAAGGCCCACTTGATTCCATACTCCAGGATATCTGGCTATAGGTGAGTAAACACACCATCATGGTTATCTGGGTCATTAAGATCTTTCTTCTATAGTTCTATGCATTCTTGCCATCTCTTCTTAATCTTTTCTGCTTCTGTTAGCTCCTTGCTCTTTCTGTCCTTTGTTGTACCCATCTTTGCATAAAATGTTCCCTTGGTCCAGTTTTCTTGAAGAGATCTCTAGTCCTTCCCATTCTATTGTTTTCCTCTATTTCTTTGCACTGATCGCTGAGGAAGGCTTTAACTCTGCATCCAGTTGGGTATTTCATCCCCTTTCTCCCTTGCCTTTAGCTTCTCTTCTTCTTTCAGTTGTTCGTAAGGCCTCCTCAAACAACCATTTTGCCTTCTTGCATTTCTTTTTCTTGGGGATGGTTTTGATCACCCCCTCCTATACAGTGTTACAAATCTCTGTCCATAGTTCTTCAGGCACTCTCTCTACCAGATCTAATCCCTTGAATCTATTTGTCACCTCCACTGTGTAATCATAAGGGATTTGATTTAGGTCATACCTGAATGGCCTAGTGGTTTTCCCTACTTTCTTCAATTTAAGCCTGAATTTTGCAATAAAGAGCTCATGTTCTGAGCCAGAGTCAACTCTAGGTCTTGTTTTTGCTGACTGGATAGTGCTTTTCCATCTTCAGCTGCAAAGATTATAATCGTCTCCTGGAATGTGAAGTCAAGTGAGCCTTGGAAGGCAGTACTACAAACAAAGCTAGTGCAGGTGATGGATTTCCAGCTGAGCTATTTCAAATCCTAAAAGATGATACTTTTAAAGCGCTGCAATCAACATGCCAGCAAATTTGGAAAATTCAATAGTGGCCATAGGACTGGAAAAGGTCAGTTTTCATTCCAATCCCAAAGAAAGGAAATGCCAAAGAATGTTCAAACTACTCCACAATTTCACTCATTTTACATGCTAGCAAGGTAATGTTCAAAATCCTTCAAATGAGGCTTCAACAGTACGTGAACCAAGAACTTCCAGATGTATAAGCTGGATTTAGAAAAGGCAGAAGATCTAGAGATCAAATTGCCCACATCTGTTGGATCATAGAAAAAGCAAGAGAATTCCAGAAAAACATCTGCTTCATTGACTATGATAAAGCTTTTACTATGTGGATCACAACAAACTGGAAAATTCTTAAAGAGATGGGAACACCAGACCACCTTACCTGCCTCCTGAGAAACCTGTATGCAGGTCAAGAAGGAACAGTTAGAACTGCACACGGAACAACGGGCTGGTTCAAAATTGGGAAAGGAGCACATCAAGGCTGTAGATTGTCACCCTGCTTATTTAACTCATATGCAGAGTACATCATGCAAAATGCTGGGCTGAATGAATCACAAGCTGGAATCAAGATTGCCAGGAGAAATATCAACAACCTCAGATATGCAGATGATACCACTCTAATGGCAAGAAATGAAGAACTAAAGAGCCTCTTGATGAAGATGAAAGAAGAGAGTGAAAAAGCTGGCTTAAAACTCAACATTCAAAAAACTAAGATCATGGCATCCAGTCCCATCACTTCATGACAAATAGATGGGGAAACAATGGAAACAGTGACAGGTTTTCTTTTCTTGGACTCCAAAATCACTGTGGCCAGTGACTGCAAACCATGAAATTAAAAGACGTTTGCTGCTTGGAAGAAAAGCTATGACAAACCTACACAGCATATTAAAAAGCAGAGACATTATTTTGCTGACAAAGGTCCGTATAGTCAAAGCTATGGTGTTTCCAGTAGCCATATATAGATGTGACAGTTGGACTATAAAGAAAGCTGAGCACCAAAGAATTGATGCTTTTGAGCCCTGGTGTTAGAGAAGACTCTTGAGAGTCCCTTGGACTGCAAGGAGGTCAAACCAGTCCATCCTAAAGGAGATAATACTGAATATTCTTTGGAAGGACTGATGCTGAAGCTGATGCTCCAATACTTTGGCCACTTGATGAGAACAGCTGACTCACTGTAAAACACCCTGATGCTCAGAAAGATTGAGGGCAGGAGGAGAAGAGGTGAAGAGGATGAGATGGTTGGATGGCATCATCGACTCAATGGACATGAGTTTGAGTAAACTCCCGGAGACAGTGAAGAATAGGGAAGCCTGGTGTTCTGCAGTTCGTGGGGTTGCCAAGAGTCAGAGACAACTTAGCAACTGAACAACATTCGTCATCTTTATTTCCCTTCTTTGAATCTTGATGAATCATACTGTATAAAGTTTTATCAGTTTTTTCCAAGAACCAGCTTTTCACTTTTTTCTCTTGTATGCATTAACTTACTGACATGCCCTCTTATCTTTATTATTTCCTTCCTTTTTGTGTTCTCTGGTTTCGATCTGGTGTTCTTTTTCTAGCTTAAGTTAGATGTTCAGCCTTCCTTTGTTTAGACTGCTTTTATTTATATCTACAAATTTCCCTCTCAGACCTGCTTCATTCCCATCTTTCAAGTTTAAAGATGTGTTTTTCATTATCATTTAGTCCTAGTTTTTCTAAGCTCTTCTTTTGATTATCTTTTAACTATAAAAGTTTATAGTTTAATTTCCAATCTGTTATTAGTTTTCTATTCAGCTTGCTAATGATTTCTGGCATAACTCGTGGTGATCAGAGAGCATACCACATGAATTAAATCCTCTGAAGTTTGTTAAGATTTGATTTGTGACTCAGAATCTGATCTTTTTTAGTCAAAGTTTCATTTTCATTTTAAGACAATGCAAATTCTACAGTTATTGGTTTGTGTGCTACATATATCACTTACATCATTTATCAATCATGTTATTTAAATATTCTAAATTTTACTATTTCGCTTAACTACTTCCCCGGCGGCTATGGTCCATGGAGTCACAAAGTGTCGGACACAACTGAACAACTAACGCTTTCACTTGTTCTATCAGTTACTGAGAGACGTGTATTAAAATCTCCAACTATAATTGTGGACTTAACTATATCCCCATTTATTTATTTCACTGTTTACTTTATATATTTCAAGCTTATGTTATTAGGGGCACACCCATCTCATGTTTTATCGTCCTATAAGCTGCCCATGTTTAGTGACGTGCCTTGCCTTACGAATAAATCTACTTCTACATTAGTGTAGTTATGCCTGCTTTCTTTTCTTTGATGCCTGTGAGGTGTATCCCTGTTTGCATCTGCGTTTACAAGCTCCGTTCACTTGAGACTTGTTGCCTACCTCCAGCCTGCTTCTAGTCACACACACAGCGTCTCGCGCTCGCGTCCCAGCTGCTCGCTGGCGGCTGGGGCTTCAGCGCCTCCGTCTCTCGCCCCTGCCCGTGTGGCCCCCGCGCTGTGTTTGTCTTTGATTGTCAAGCCCTCTGTTACGCCAGTGTCTCCCTTTTGGATCGCTAGTCGTCTGCTCGGTGCTTCTTCCTCTGGTTTTCACCTCCTGTTAACAAGGTGCACCCGTGTCCCACAGGATTCAACCTCCAGCCGCTATTGGCGTCTCCTGCGGGCAGCGCCAGCCGCCCCCCCGCCTCTGACTTCTGTGTCATCGCTCTGTTCTCGTTGTGCACGCAGGTCGCGTGCCACACGCACGATCACTGTTTCTGCTCTTTTCAAGGTCAGCGTTCGTTAGAGTCGCCCAGCCGCCTGTCTTTCCTTCCGGCATCTTCCTGTTTCCATCTGGGTCATCTTCCTCCTCCCTGAAGGTCTCCGGTTAGGAGACCAGGCCTCCCAGCAATGAATTCTCATGGCTATTGATTGCCTGAAATCATCTTAATTTTGCCTTCACTTTTGAGGATATTTTTGAGAGTACCAAATTCTTTGTTGGCAGTTACTTTTTTTCATCACATTGAAGATGTACGTCATTATTTCTTTTGAAACAGTCAGCTTCCAGTCTCACCATAATGCTGCTGAAGGTTGAGTCTTTTTCTCTGGGTCCTTTGAAGACTTTTTTCTTTGTCTTTGCTTTTTAGCAGTTTTGCTGTCATGGGCTGTAGTGTGGTTTTCTTTGTGGTCCTCCTTGGGGTTAGTGGAATTCCTTTAATCTGTTATTATATTTTATCAGTTTCAAAAATTCTTGGCCAGCAGCTCTTCAAATATTTCTTCTACCGTATTCTCTCTCTCCTTTCCTTCTGAAACACCATTTTCACATGATAAATATTTTCAGCATTTCCTGTACATTTCCTCTTGTTTCTTTATATTTTCCCTTAATTTGTTTCTCCCTACTTTAGACGTGGGCTTCCCAGGTGGCTCAGTGGTAAAGAATCCTCAGTGCAGGAGGCACAAGAGACACAGATTTGGTCCCTGGGTTAGAAAGATCCCTTGGTGGAGGAAGTGGCGACCTGCTCGGTATTCCTGCCTGGAAAATCCCATCGACAGAGGAGCGTGGCAGGCTGCAGTCCGTGGGGTTGCCAAGAGTCAGACGATTAAGCCCACGTGCACACAGGACTTTAGACACAGTCTACCAATCTGTTTTCCATCTTATGCTAACACTCTATTTTACTGTGTCTAATCTAACATTTAAACCCAGCTATTTAATTCTTAATTTCATGGGGGTTTTTAATTTTCAATTTTCCATTTGATTTTTACAATTAATTCCATCCTCTAACCAGTATCAGTTCAGTCACTCAGTTGTGTCTGACTCTTTGCAACTGCTTGGGCTGCGGCACACCAGGCCTCCCTGTCGGTCACCAACTCCCAGAGCCTGCTCAAACTCACGTCCATCGAGTCGGTGATGCCATCCAACCATCTCATCCTCTGTCATCCCCTTCTCCTCCTGCCTTCAGTCTTTCCAGCATCAGGGTCTTTTCCAGTGAGTCAGTTCTTCACATCAGGTGGCCAAAGTATTGGAGTTTCAGCTTCAGCAACAGTCCTTCCAATGAATATTCAGGACTGATTTCCCTTAGGATTGACTGGTTTGATCTTGCAGTGCAAGGGACCCTCAAGAGTCTTCTCCAGCACCACAGTTCAAAAGCATCAATTCTTCGGCACTAAGTCAGAAGTAAAGGGAAATATTTATTAGCGCACCATCCTCTAATTTTCTTGGATATAGTAATCAGAGCCATTTTATAGTCATGTCTTAAAATGCCAGTATCTGGATCTCTTCCTATTCTGTTTGATTTTTGTTTTTCCATTTTTAACTGCATTTGATCATTTGGTACCATTTCTGGCATATTTATTAATTGATTATTGAAGTTACATATAATTAAATCATAGAGGCTTTAGATGGTATCGTACCATAGAGAGGATTTACTCTTTCTAGCAAGATGGGCAGACAAGCCTGAGCCAGGCAGGGATTGGGTCAATCTAAGACTGCATTTCAGGCTCTCTGAAGGCTTGTTTGTCATTATTCCTAAGTCACAGCCCTTTAGGGGTTTCAGAGGAAAACCTAGGAATCCTTCTACTCATCCAACACATGAACGCCTTGGGAAACGGAAAGAAAGAGAAGGAAAGTCTCTTAAGTACCTGCCTGCAGAATCTGAGGCTCCCTCTGGCTTCCTTTTCTCCACTCTGTTGCCTTGAAAGCCCTTAACGTCTTTTGTCGTCCGTTCCATCTGGTGACGCTGTTACAAGCTCTGGGCCTCCGCTCTCTAATCAGCACTGTGCCCTGAAATCTGGGTTAACCCTCAGCCAGGCTATGAGAGGAGGCTGCCGTGCCCGATGCTCCCTCCTCACCAGGGCCCCAGTCCTTTAGGTCCCAGCCGCCTCAGCTGCCCTCCAGAGCTCCGTAGACAACTTTTTAAATCACAATTGACATGGGAGGGAGGTCAGAGAAGTTTCTCTTTGGAGCCACAGGTGGAAGTCTGCTTAGAATATATTTTTTAATATCCTTCAAATTTGTAAACTCTATTTCAACTTAAGGAGTTAATGTTTTAATGATCTTGGAAGTGCATTTGTGTGGAACAGCTTGTCTCCAAACAATTAAAAGTCAGAGTTAAATCAAATATCTAATTAAGTCTTCTCCAAAGCAGAATTTAAGTGCTGTAAAATGATTATAAACAAAATGTTCTTAACATGCTTTAGAGAAGCAAATATCACATAAAGTTAAGTTCAAAGACAGGTCCTTTGAGGTGGGTCTTGCAGGAAGTTTGCTGCAGAGACACATGGTGTTCATATCTGTGAAGTGGGGCATGCTTCTGCAGGCTCAGATGCATCGTGGCTGTGCTATATACATGTATCCCAAAACCCTGTTTCTAGGACTCTGCTCTAAGGCGTGAAGTCAGAAATAAAGGGCAACATTGATACACAAAAATGTGTACCGTAAGGCAAGGCAGAAACTGTCTTAAATGCACAAGGAATACTTAAATTGTTCAGTTCAGTTCAGTTCAGTCGCTCAGTTGCGTCCGACTCTTTGCAACCCCGTGAATTGCAGCACACCAGGCCTCCCTGTCCATCACCAACTCCCGGAGTCCACACAAATTCACGTCTATTAAGTCGGTGATGCCATCCAACCATCTCATCCTCTGTGGTCCCCTTCTCCTCCCGCCTTCAATCTTTCCCAGCATCAGGGTATTTTCTGAATCAGTTCTTTGCATCAGGTGGCCAAAGGACTGGAGTATCAGCTTCAACATCAGTCCTTCCAATGAACACCCAGGACTGATTTCCTTTAGGAGGGACTGGTTGGATCTCCTTGCTGTCCAAGGGACTCTCAAGAGTCTTCTCCAACATTGTTCACTTCCATAAAAAAGAAGCTTCAAGATTAAAGCCACACAGGCATCTGTCGAAGTGTTTAAGTCTCCATCTCCTCCCTCTTCCCATGACC
>NW_024070202.1:119357621-119464228 GCF_014754425.2 Oryx dammah | reverse complement strand
GCAGGAAGCTGCACTGCACCCGGAACTACATCCACCTGAACCTGTTCCTGTCCTTCATCCTGCGGGCCGTCTCGGTGCTGGTCAAGGATGACGTGCTGTACTCCAGCTCCGGGACGCTGCACTGCCCGGACCTGCCGTCCTCCTGGGTAAGGCTGTACGGGGCCGGGCCCTCTAGGCAGCCTTGTTTACTCCCGCCCTGCCTCCGACCTCCGTCTGGGATGAGGTCCAGAGCCGGCTTCAGCGAGGCCCCGATTGGGGGGGGGGGGCGGTCCGGCCTGCGCTCAGAGCATCTCAGGGCGGCGGGTGCCGCAAGTGAGGGGCACAGGCGCTGCCCGCTGGGAGGTCATGGCCCGAGCGCTGACACAGGCAAAACCAGACTTGCTCGAGGGCACCGCCGGGGGACCAGCAGCAGCTGAGGGCTGGAAGAAGGGGACACGGGTGGGCGCGCGCGGTGCCGTTTTCTCCCCGGTGTCCGGGATTCCGAGCGGTGGATGCTTCCAGCTGGGAGGATGGCTACCACCTGGGGGAGCGTGGCCCTGGCACCTGTCCCGGACGCAATTCGGTGAACGGGCTGCACAGGGGTCACCCGGACTGCTAGTGTCTGTGGTGCAGGTGGGGCGCGCGGGGGACTTAGGGGGCCTTTAGAACAAGCTCAGTTTGGTGCGTTCATTGAGCGTGCCGCGGTCCAGTGCTTCTCTCCTCCGGGGTTCTTCATGTCACCCGGTCAGATCCGCTCTTCCACGCGGAGCCAGACCTGGCTCTCCACCGGCATCCGGCATGGATGGACCCATTTGTTGACACCGTTCCTCTGGCCTGAAGAGGTGTGAGTCAGGGTCTTTCTAAGACAGTAAAGCCTTTACCACACTGTAGAGCAGCTGCTTCCCGGACGCAGGTTAGTATACCCCTGGGGACAGTCCCTCCGAGAGGCGTGTGGACTGACTGCCACAGTAAAAGAACCCGGACTTCCCAGCCCAGGCAGAAGGGGCCCCCGGGCTCTTGTCCCAGGATGGAGTCTCTGCATAGATGGGGGTCCCTCAGAGGCTAGGACCAGGGAGACCCGGTTCTCCTCCCGCTGAGAAATCTTCCCCTGCTTCTCTGCCTTACTCAGAGCTCTGCTCCAAGGAGCCCTCCTTACTTAGCTCCTCCTTCATTAAAGGATGTAGTGGACCTACGGATGGACCCACGGACACCAGGCCCTTGACTGAGCAGTATGCTGTCCCGCTGTGTAGAGAGAGGACCTGGCCGGCTCCAGGCTGAGGGAGGTGGAGGTGGAGGTTGAGGGATGGGAACTTGGATGTCCTTGTCCCGAGTCCCACCTGCCTGGGGCGTTGGGGGCAAGCTCAGGTTTGAAACTTCTGGACAGGGGTACTCCCAGAGAGGAGGGCAGGAGGTTGGGCTGGGGGCCTGACTTTACCGAGGGTCCTGGGCTCCACAGCCCAGGATAGAATAGGGGGGCGGAGTGGGGAGAGGGAGCAGGAGAAAGGGAAGTGAGCAGAGCCTGTCAACACACACAGGTGCACGTGGGCATGCAGACACACAGCAGTGTGTGCTCACACATGTGCATGCAGACACACAGCAGTGTGTGCTCACACCCAGGCACACACACACTCTTCACAGACTGTCCCATCAAGAAAGTTTGGCTCCAAGCCTGGAAGGACAGCTCTGAAGACAGGGGCTTTGAGTGGTGCTGGGGGAGCGCACGTCCTCAAGTGTGGAGCAGCTGGCACACAAGACGCCGGAAACCACAGAAGTGGGCATGGCCGTGGCCCTCACCTCTGCTGCTCGCTGAGCAGTGAGGGCTCTGGGCTTCAGGCCCGCAGAGGTGACAAGGCCTCCTTCCCCAGCCCTGCAGCCGTCACTGCCACACGTTTAACATCTCCTGTTTGCTGGCTCTTAGCACCTGTGGACTCTGTAAGTCTCCCCAGCACCGTAGGGAATTGTGTCCCCATAGGGCCCGAGAGGCAAGCGTTTCCAAGTGTGGCCCCAGATTGTGCTTTTGACAGTCATGGAAATGGGAGCAATTTTCTCATCATTTGCAAGGGGTTGGCTCTCAAAGAAGCCAGCTTTATTGGCTCATAAAGTGGGCCTAGAGACAGAACCCGGCTTGCGTTCTTACCAAGGCCAGCCCACACACACACACACAGGGGCCTCCTTGTCTGCACTCCTTGGTTTGGGTTTCATCTAAATTGTGGAAACTGCGCTGCAGTCTGGAGAAGAGAAGCGACCCAAGGGCCACCTGAAGCTGACCTTCGGCAGGACCTCCTGCAGACCCTGGGGCTCAGCGCCCTGCACGCCTGCTGCCGTGGGTGGTAGAGGCTCCCAGAAGGCACAGGACTGGCCAAGGACCCGCTGGGAACCAAGCAGGGTGCAGTCCTGGCCGCTGGCCTCTCGGCCTTCCCACGACTGAAGGTCAGCAGAGAGCCCCTCACCCGAGCCTCTGCCCTTGGAGTGTGCTGACGGCATATGAGCTGCAGGGAAGAAGTGCACACGTGGCATTTTAGCCTTTTACCAAGAAGAAGGAGCTGGAATCATCTTAAACACACTTCGTCTTTTTTGCTCCTTCAACAGTTCATCTTGGAAACTCTCTGAGTCTACCAGTGTCCCAGGGTCTCCTTTGAATCTGGAAGGTGTGATGTAGCCTGTGTGACCATCCCGCCAGTAACAGACACACCTTGGTTTCTGTTTTCTGCCCCCACTTGGTCAGGGGGGACTGGCGAGAGACTGGAGGCGGTGAAGGGCACATGTATCTAAGCTGTAACAAGCAGAGCTGGGCGCCGCGGGCGCCGCGTGTGCAGGGAGCTCCTGCCGGGTTTCCCTCCCCCGACCCCCAGCCCCGCCTCTGCCGCTGTTCCAGCAGGGGGCGCCAGTCCCAGGGTCTCATCGTTGGGTTTTCCGTGCCTCTTTCCACTCACCCTGCCCAGCCCTGGTGTCCTCCACGTGCCGCACCCCCGCCCCACGCTCGGCACTGGTAAACCTTAACCGCCTTGGAAAGAAACAGAGCAGGAGAAACCTAGCGCCAGGCAACGGGAGCGAGCGTCCTGGCGACGTGGAGCCGCTCCACGTTGGAGCGACTGGCAGCCGGCGCCCGCCTGGAAGGCTGCCGCGCGTTTCTTGCCTGCCCACCAAGTGCACGAGTGTGGGTCTATCCACACGTCATCGGTGTGTCCACCGCATCTGTCCACGAGTATGCATTTGGGCAGCAGGCTGTAAAGATACAGAACAATAGAAATAAAAGTGCTGGGGGGTTGTTCTCAGTGCGTTTATATGAGCTTAGTGATCTGAAGCCTAAATCTCCCCTTTCTAAACACCTGAGGAAATTCTTTGTTGGGTGGGTTTCTCTTTTTTACTTTATTCTCGTCTGTTGTTAAGAGTATGCGGTGAGAAGGGAGAGAGGAGGGAAGCGGGAGTGAGCGGAGGGTTAGTGCAGACGAGGCGGCCGGGCCCCACGCGGTCGCTCGGGGGAGCGTCCCCTCGGGCGTGGTGTGTGCCTGCCCCGCCGAGCCGCCCTCCGCAGGCTGCGGGCCTCGCCGCACAAGCTCGCGCCCACGCTCGCGCCTCCGGGAGGCACCTCCGCGCTCCTCGCGCAGCAGGGACCGGGGCGGCGGCCCGGGCGGCGCGCGCTCACGCGGCCCCTCCCCGTGCAGGTGAGCTGCAAGCTGAGCCTGGTCTTCTTCCAGTACTGCATCATGGCCAACTTCTACTGGCTGCTGGTGGAGGGGCTCTACCTGCACACCCTGCTCGTGGTCATCTTCGCCCCCGGCCGGCGCTTCCGGGCCTACCTCCTGATCGGATGGGGTAAGGACTCGCCCTGCCAACCAGGTGCCCCCTCGGACCTGCCCACAGGGACGCTCTCCGCTCAGAACAACCCTGGGCTGCCCCTAGAGGAAGAGAGTCAACACCTTAATGTTTCGGGAGCCAGAAAGTGAAAGTAAAAGTCGCTCAGTTGTATCCAACTCATTGCAACCCCGTGGACTACACAGTCCATGGAATTCTAAGCATTCTTACTGGAGTGGGTAGCCTTTCCCTTCTCCAGGGGATCTTCCCGACCCAGGGATGGAACCCAGGTCTTGCACATTGCAGGCGGATTCTTTACAGCTGAGCCACCGGGGCCGCCCTGGAGCCTGGTTTAAAACTACTGTGACTCTCTTTCCTCGGGTGAGCCCCAACCAGGGCGGGGGTGGGGGGCATCAGGAAGAAGGGGCCTGGGGGAAGGAGCAGGGAGACCGTCCCCAGTGCGGTCCCCCTAACGTGCTCATCAGCGGGCTCCGCCTAAGCTGGAATCAGAAAGGGGTGAAGCTGCGGGCCCCCACCTTCACAATGAGGGGTGCCTCTTCAGGTCTCTGCCAAGTCGGGACACAGCCTCTCCAGCACATTGGTACTAACATCCAGAAACACATGCGTTTCAGGCCTGTGAAGCCTTCAAACACGTATTTAATTATCTTTGCTGCTTAGTAAGGTGTGAGGGTAAGCCTGTGTGTATTTATGAAGCCGCCGCCACCGCCGCCAAGTCACTTCAGTCGTGTCTGACTCTGTGCAGCCCCATAGACGGCAGCCCACCAGGCTCCTCTGTCCATGGGATTTTCCAGGCAAGAGTACTGGAGTGGGGTGCCATTGCCTTCTCTGTATTTATGAAGAGTTTCCATTAATCTGTCAGAAAGCCCTTGTCCCCGCTGGCGGGGGGCTCACAAAGGCTCCCGTGTTCGTCCCCATCGGGCTGGTCCAGGTGGCCAGAGCTGGGCCGGGGTGACCGGGTGTCTCTCTGCAGGCATCCCCACCATCTGCACGGGTGCGTGGACTGTGGCCCGGCTCTTGCTGGAGGACACGGGGTGAGTGCTGTGCCTGTGGCTGAGGGGGAGCACTGCTGACGGAGGGCCTGGCGAGCCGGAGGGCAGCTTTGTGTCTGGGCAGAAGGCAGCCTCTGGACGTTTGGGGGGGACTCGGGGCAGGGAGCTTGGAGAGGGGCCACAGCGCAGGTGGAGCTGAACGGGGGCTGGCGTCCGCCAGGCAGAGACAGAGCCCTGTCTTAGGGAGACTGGTGTGGCCCGGAGCCCAGCAGGAGGGCACCCGGGCCCAGCCCTCTGAGGCCCTGCGGCTGGGCCAGGCGCGGACGCTTCTGCTGTGTGCGCGACGGGGCAGGCCATGCCCAGCCTGAGGCACCCCAGCTCCCGCCGCGGAGCCCAGCGGCTGCTGTGCCTCGTACGGGCCCGGGGCCACCAGCCACCCCCTCCCAGCCGTCCCCTGCCAGGAGCAAACACCCCAAGCGTGGCGCTCACACAGCCCCAGTTCATCGTGTGCTTCTGTCCCTGGCTCTTTGGGCAGCTCTCCAGCTCAGTCTCGCTCACTCACCTGTCGTGGGCACCTACCTGCAGGGGAGGCCGGGGCTGCGGGTCTAGACAGGCCACGCTGAGTTACACGGACTCCACCCCCTCCTGTCGGAACCAGCCAGGCTCCAGGACAAGGGTGGGTCTGCTCTGCTGGGAGGGGTGTGGGTTAACAGGGAATCGGGGGGCGTTGTACAAGCCTGTTGTGCCAGCTTCCTCCCGGAGACAGGGCCTGGCAGTCAGGAGGGGCCACCTGACAAGCCTGTGAGTCGGGCTCGTCGTGGTCGGGGCCGGCTTGTTGGGCAAGCCCGGCGTAAGGGGTGCGGCCACGGGTGTGTGTTATCCTCCTGTGCTTGATTTGTAGATGGAATCCGTGATAATGTGATTTTTCCTTCTCTTTCTTCAATAGTTGCTGGGATACCAATGACCACAGTGTTCCTTGGTGGGTTATACGAGCACCAATTTTAATTTCTATTATAGTAAGTGATTTCTGTGTGGAAACGTGAGTTACCACCAGGTTGCACTTGGGCAGAGAGCCCTGTGGTGAATACAGACGGCCCCGTTCCACTCGGCCTCTCGAGACAAGAATCCCAGGCCGAGCTCTCCCACGGGGGCTCGGCCCACCGTCAGGAGGAAGGGGAGGGCAAGAGGGAGACATGCCTTTGGGGGGGGGTCACGGTCAGCTCCCCCAAGTGTGCAGCCTTGGATCTGAACTGGATTTCCGTCTGTGGATTGCACGTCTTAATGTTCTCAACTTAACTGCCACAGCCTGGGGTCAACACATAGGTGACGCCACAGACAGACTGCCCTGCTCTAACTTGGGGGGTGGGCAAGGGGAGCAGATCCCAACTGGGCAGGGCACTGGCGCTCCTGAGCCAGCGGGGCCTGGAGCCCCATTTTGGGTGGGACTGAGCCGCAGACATCCAGGCCTCGCCGCCTCCCTTGCAGGGGGACTTCACACCCTGAAATGTCATCTCTTTTTGTGCAGGTCAATTTCATCCTTTTTGTTAGTATTATACGAATTTTACTGCAGAAGTTGACGTCCCCAGACGTCGGTGGCAATGATCAGTCACAGTACAAGTGAGTATGTGTTTAGAGCCAGCTTGGAACCACCCTCACCAGCCTCACACAGCCTGATAACTTGGAAGTACCTGTGTGGAGAGCAGAGAAACTGGGGCTTGGTGACCCACACGTGACCCCACGTCTTCTCCTTTAGTCACAGGAGTATGCCCTTGGCCAATTTACAGGGACCCCCGGACATGGAGCGACTTGCCCGAGCGCTAGCATTGCCATGGCCAAGCCCTTCCCTTGCCTCCAGTGTGGACATGCTCTAGAGAGCTGGGTACTGAAGTGCTCTGTCCACCCTCCTGTTTTGTGCCCTGACCTTTCGTCCTTGGCCATGCTCGTTTGCATTTCATATTTGGTTCTGTCCTCCCTGTGGGGCCGCAGGGTCCAGGCAGCGCCTCATGCGGGCCTTGTGCTTAATAACAACTGTTTGGTGTTTGTTGCTTGAATGGTAGCAGGAAGGTGGATATCATCTCCCTCGTGAGAAAGAGAGCAGAGTTTAAGTAATCACCCACCCTCATCCAGCTAGTTAACAAGGACTGAGAACTCTGTAAAGGAACTGGAAGACTCTGTAAATGTCTATCAGGAATTTATAAAGAACAAATAAAGTCTGCAACTCGAGTGTAAACTAAAACTCAGTTCAGTGTGGAGGGGCTGGTGCAGCTGGTCCAGCCTTGGGTTCAGGCAAACCGGGGCAGGAATTGCAGACCCCGATAATGCATGGCCCCAGGGGGCTACCCACCCACCCCAGGAGGGTGGGCCCCCTCAGCTGCGTCCGTCCCTTCCCTCCTTGAGACGCAGGGTGGCCTGGGGGGACATTCAGGTGGCCTCCCCCGAGGTGGGCGGCCCAGTGCTTGTTCTGTACCAGCTGGAGGCCCAGGGGAGGTGACCACCCTGCACCCCGCCTGCCTCCTCACCTTGGAGTGGAGATGCTGGCAGGAAGACAGCCACTATTATTTTGGGGGGGCTCCAAAATCACTGCAGATGGTGACTGCAGCCATGAAATTAAAAGATGCTTACGCCTTGGAAGAAAAGTTATGACCAACCTAGATAGCATATTGAAAAGCAGAGACATTACTTTGCCAACTAAGGTCCGTCTAGTCAAGGCTATGGTTTTTCCTGTGGTCATGTATGGATGTGAGAGTTGGACTGTGAAGAAAGCTGAGCACTGAAGAATTGATGCTTTTTAACTGTGGTGTTGGCAAAGACTCTTGAGAGTCCCTTGGACTGCAAGGAGATCCAACCAGTCCATCCTAAAGGAGATCAGCCCTGGGATTTCTTTGGAAGGAATGACGCTAAAGCTGAAAGTCCAGTACTTTGGCCACCTCATGCAAAGAGTTGACTCATTGGAAAAGACTCTGATGCTGGGAGGGATTGGGGGCAGGAGGAAAAGGGGATGACAGAGGATGAGATGGCTGGATGGCATCACGGACTCGATGGACGTGAGTCTGAGTGAACTCTGGGAGTTGGTGATGGACAGGGAGGCCTGGCGTTCTGCGATTAGAGCATGGGGTTGCAAAGAGTCAGATAAGACTGAGTGACTGAACTGAACTGAACTGAAGGCTGTGAGCGCTGATAGAGGGAATCTTCAGAAGACGCTTAGTGCCTGGCCCCAGTAGGTGCTGTGATGGGGTGTGTAAGCACACACACATGACCGGGCCCCAGGCTGCGGCGGGCTCTGCCCAGCCCTCGGTGGGCTCAGGCCTCAGGGGAGCGGCCCTCCCCCGCACTGTCACAGCCCGGGCTGCTCCCTGACCAGCTGCAGCCCCGGCCGCCCCCCGACGGCACGCCCAGGTTCTGCAGGCCTCGCTCTCTGCCCCCGTGACCTTTCCTTTGGGCTCTGGGGAGCGATCGTAAGTGGATCGTAGAGAGCGATGCTTTTGTTTTGGAAACAAAATTGGGTGCGGATAATGGAATCTACTGTTTTTCCAGAATAACAAAAGCAGAGCCATCTGTGACACTCGCCTGGCTGTATTTTGGCGGGTTCCCTGTGTGCATCTCATAACAGAAGTCACAGATCCCAGGCACAGGGCCCCAGGGGCCCCGCCTCTAAGCCACCTTTCCAGAGACCAGCAGAGTCTCAACCACAGGGGTCCAGGCAGGTCTCTCTGACATCTGCCTAACGGGCTGCTCCCTGCAGAACCCCAGCCTCACTCGCCAGGCGGACACTGGCCACGGTGCTGAAGGCCGTGAGACCACCACGTGCTGTGGTCAGACGGTCAGGCCTGCACATGCCCGCGGGGGGTCCGGAGGCCTCCCGGCCCAGCGAGGCCCCGGTCACACGCACAGCTGGGGCAGAGCTCGGGCAGATCACCCAATACGAGGAAACCCCTTGTGAACTCTGCAGGTGTCTCAAAACACGTAAACAAAGTGGTGACTTCTTTCTGAGTATTTGGTTCAGTTCAATTCAGTTGCTTAGTCGTGTCTGACTGTCTGTGACCCCACGGACGCAGCACGCCAGGCTGCCTGTCCTTCACTGTCTCCCAGAGTTTTCTCAAACTCATGTCCATCGAGTCAGCGATGCCATGCAACCATCTCATCCTCTGTCGTCCCCTTCTCCCGCTTTCAATCTCTCCCAGCATCAGGGTCTTCCCAAGTACTGGCGCCAACTCAGCAGAGCAGGTGGGGAGGAGCCAGAGGCGCCCCTCCCTTGGTTCCCTCCACGTTGCCAGGATGAGGCTGGTCATCGGGGCGGTGGCTGGTGGGGTCATGAGGGGGCCCAGCCGCTGCCTGCCTGCCCATCCTCCAGGTGACCCCAAGGCTCCTACCCTCAGACCGCTTTGGGCTCGCCGCATCAGATACAGCCACGAGGACCCCCCGGGAAGAGGCCAGGCCACCTGCAGAGACCTGATGTAACTGGGTGGGGGGCAGCTTGGATTCCAAGTCTGAAGAGCCCCTTGATGACTCTCGTGTGCAGCTGTGAGAGTCCCTGGCTCACGGCAGGTTCTCCAAGGGGCTTCCGCTGAGCAGCTGCAGCGCCTCTGTGCACCTGAAGCAGCTTCTCGGGCTGAGGCCCAGACGCCGAGTCAGAGGCAGCCTGCTGCCCCTGGTGCCAGGGCCGGTGCAGGGGCCTTGGAAATGCTGACTTAGCGGAGATGACCTGTACCTGGTTGGGGCATGGGACAGGCTTGGGGGCAGGTAGGACTGAGTTCAGCTGTCTTGCTTTCAACACCACTGCAGTGAGAAGAAAGTCTGCTCTTTGGCTGGGACGGTAAGAGCGCCCCAGCAGGGAAGTGAGATCGGATCCAAGCTCTCCCACTCCTCAGGTGTCTGGGCCCCCAGCAGGGTCGCCTGCAGGACCTGTCCACGGCCGTCAGGGGTCACGGTCTCGCTTGTGCCCAGGGGCAGCCTTGCAGCCCCTGCTCTTTGGATCTGAAACTAAAACTCGCCCCGTCCTCCGGATGCTGGGGACGCTCTCCCCATCTCTGCTGCTAAACGAGGGACACACAGGGCTGTCTCTCCTGCTCAGACCAGTGCCGCCCTTTCCGACTGGCCAAGATTCCCGAGAGGGCTTTGCTGCTCTGCGGGGCAGTGGTGCTTGCCCCTGCGTTTGCACGCTCTGCTGGACAGGCAGGCGTGTGGCTGCGTAGGGAGGCCCTCGGTTGGCCAGAGCTTACCGCTGTCTCCGCCGCAGGAGGCTGGCCAAGTCCACGCTGCTGCTCATCCCGCTGTTTGGAGTCCACTACATGGTGTTTGCTGGCTTTCCCATCGGCATCTCCTCCAAGTACCAGATTCTGTTCGAGCTGTGCCTCGGATCCTTTCAGGTGTGGCGGGCGGGGCCGCGGGTCCCAGGTGGGGGGTGGGGGGGGTGGCCTCTGACCAGCACCTTCTCCCTTTCAGGGCCTGGTGGTGGCGGTTCTCTACTGCTTCCTCAACAGCGAGGTGAGTCCTTTGGCCTCCCAGGGGAGCATAGGCTCCCGGCTTGAGGGGGATTCCTTAAAACACCCCTAAAGGACCTGCTTCCCTGGGGGCTCAGACAGTAAAGAATCCACCTGCAATGAGGGAGACCCGGGTTCGATCCCTGGGTTAGGAAGATCCCCTGGAGGAGGACGTGGCTCCCCACTCCAGTACTCTTGCCTGGAGAATCCATGGATGGAGGAGCCTGGCGGGCTAGTCCATGAGGTCACAAAAGAGTTGGACACGACTGACTGACTTCACTTCAAAAGACCGGGATCGGGTCCACCTTCTAGAGGTCACCCTGCTGGGGTCACTGCTGCTGCCGGTGCCCACGGCTCTCAGCTCAGCCCACCCGTGCGTCTCAGCTGCCTCCGGCTCCGGGGCAGAGCACTCTTCTCTGGCACCCCCTGCGTCCCCGTCCTCTCCTGGTTCCCAAGCTCGCTTGACCGCGTCCACGGATATTACAGCTTCCACACCCAGAAGTGGGCCGTGGGGGAGATTTGCTCCGGGGCTGCAGGCCCCCAGCTCCCGCCCACTGAGCCCACGCAGCCGTGCCCCTCCCCAGGTGCAGAGCGAGCTGAGACGCACGTGGCGTGGCCTGTGGCCCAGCCGGCCCTCCGCCCGGGACTACCGGCTGCACAGTTCGTCCATCTCCAGGACTGGCTCCGACGGCGCCCTGCAGGGCCCCCGCGGCTCCCGGGCCCCGTCCCTGCTGCAGACAGAGACCTCGGTCATCTAAGGGTGCCTCAGTGGGGGCCCGAACAGACTCGGCGCTGACCCCCCAGAGCTGGGCCTGGCTGACCCCCCAGGGGACTGGGGGACCTCGAAACCGCCCGGGACTTAAAGCTCAAGATTGTCAAACTCCAGCTGTCAGGCACTTTCTATTTCATGTTGTTTGGCCATGCAGACAGACCATTTTCAAAAAGACTAGCAAAGATCACAGTGGTAGAACCCAGGACTTGGGTCCAACGACTGTGGAAGAAAGAAGGGGTTTTCTAATCTCAGCGCCAGTTCTCGGGGGGCACAGGCCTGAGCTGGGGCGCTGGCCCTCAGGGACGTGGTTACCCCGTCTCTGCATGACCTGCACTGCTGGTCTCCCACCCCCAGTCACGGAGGCGGCCCACCCCGCTGGGTGCAGGACACGTGGGCCTCCCCCGACTCCGAGGGCTTCCACGGAGCCTCCTGCAAGCTCAGCTGGGCCCCTCGCCTCCACACCCCCAGGCGCCCCGCGGCCCCACCCTGCTCACTCCACATCCGGGCTCTCGCCTCTCTGCTGCTGCGCTCGGTTCTCCAGCCGCTCTGTGGCATCAGGCCCCGCTTACCAAGGAGGCCGTGGAGCTTTTGTCTTGGGGCATCACAGACCTGAGCGTGGGTGCCTGTCATCGGGGCGGCCGGCGTGGAGCCGGGGGGTCAGGGCTGGGCTGAGGAGTGGGCTGAATGGCCAGGGCAAGACTGGGAGGCTTGTCACCCAGCAGAAGCCCCCTGGGGGTGTGCCCGGACAGTGAGAGGAGCCTGGCCCAAGAGCGTGGGGCAGCCACGGCGGGGCCCAGCAGCAGTGTCCCAGCTCAGACAGCGAGCAAGCGTCTCAGGGCCGCCGTCTGGCACGGTGCTGCATGAGCACCCGGGAGTCTGTTAGCTGGCAGCGCCAAGGCTGTGAGCCTAAGACTGGTGGTCCGGCCCGATGGGAGCAGAGGGGAGGCTGCCTGTCACTGCCCGTTATCAGGACAGAGGTGACCGAAGTGCCCAATGTGCCACTGCAAAGAGCTGTAAACGTGTGCCTAGAATGCCGCTGTGCGTGCCCACTTGAATAAAGCCCTTTTGTGTCTGTTTGCTGGCTGACTCTGATAGCATCAACATCTTGAGGACGTTCAGAGGAAGCCTTCCCGCCTGTGAAGAGGAGCTCGGGCAGACGGTGGGCCGGTGGAGACGGGTGGGCGGCAGCTCAGGCCTCTGGACGCCGTGGCTTCCTGGGCTCTGGCACCAGTCGGAACTGCTCCTTTCGGGCCTGGTCAGTGGCGTGTCCATGCAGGGGCTCCCAGCACCCCTGGAGGTGGGGAGGGGGCTGCCGCTCCCAACACAAACACCCTCGCTCCACAGAACCTGGGAGCCTGCTCACCAGGGCAGGGCTGAGCACACGCATGCTCTCGTGTATGTGTGTGTGTGCGTGTGTGTGTGCATGCCTTCTGGGGGCAAACTCCTAACTGTGGCATTTGTGCCACTGCTGCTGCTGAGTCGCTTCAGTCGTGTCCGACTCTGTGCGGCCCCATAGACGGCAGCCCACCAGGCTCCCCCGTCCCTGGGATTCTACAGGCAAGAGCACTGGAGTGGGTTGCCAGTTCCTTCTCCAACGCATGAAGGTGAAAAGTCAAAGTGAAGTCGCTCAGTCGTGCCCGACTCTTAGCGACCCCAGGGACTGCAGCCTAACAGGCTCCTCTGTGGATTTTCCAGGCAAGAGTACTGGAGTGGGGTGCCATTGCCTTCTCCGATTTGTGCCACAGACAGATAAAATCTATTTCTAATAAACTCCATGCTCAGTCAAACTGTCTCATTCCAAGGGGAATATTGCACAGTGCCAAAGCATCACGCCTTGTGATCTCCAGAGGCTGAGCGAGAGAAGACTTAGAAACGAGTGGAGACCGGCCTCTCGTGGCTTCTGAGAGGCCCAGGCTCCTGGTGACAGGACTCTTGTCGGATGTCTGCTGGTGGAAGGAGCTTCGTGAGGACTCGCATCAGGTCTCTTCCAGACTTGGGGAACTGAAGTGAACACACAACGTGGGGACGGGCGTGTGCCCAGGGGCCACTTTGCAGAAGACTCCACCTCTATAGACGGAAATAGCCAGCGCCTTCCTTTCTTATCAAGAACGGCAGTTTTTTCCAGTGGTGCCATCTTCAGGCCAGAGAAGCTATTCAGAGAAGTTACCAAAGCTCAAACATCAGAGGCAGATTAGCTAAAAAGTGAAAAAGCTGTGAATTCCACCCGCCATCTGCCTCTCACTGGTCGGGAAGTCAGTATTACCATCATGAGTGCCTGGTGTTTCCCCGACATTTTCTTCTGCGCCCATGCAAACTTCTCTCCCTCTCTCACACTCGTTCTTCTCTTCCTCATGGAGAGTACGTCATATTGAACAGACATTTCTGCAACTTGCCTTTCCGTTGGGTCAGACGTGTGTGGATCTCGCCTGTCTGCACACAGATGTGGTTTAGCCCTAACAGCTGCGTGAGTCTCCGTTGCACACACGCTGCGATTACTCCACCACACCCTTCCCTCCGCTGATGAGCGTCTGAGCGCTTCTGCGTCCGCGCGGGCAGCCCCGCAGACCCGCCCCAGAAGTGGGGGGCCCTGGGGTGCGCGCTGGGCTCTGGGCAGGCATGGCCCCGGAAGAGGTGGGCGCAGTACCGCTCTGGCCGAGCTGCGGTTGACGCATCGCTGGGCTTCCCTTCTCCACCCCAATCTGCCTGTCTTCAGTCTTGAGGACGGTGAGCGTCTCTTTACGGAAAGCTTTTCCTTTGATCCTGAGCCTCAGCCCGGCCCACTGACACAGGCGTCAGGGAGCCAGCCGCTGCTGCAGGTGGCCATCCTACCTGACTCAGACCCTGATGAAATTTTACAGATTAATGTGTTTATTCTTGGAAACGGGGGCAAGACTCAGCAGAGGTCGTGGACAACGTGCGTCTGTCACCTGTTTGCATCACCGGCCACAAAGCCCTCCGAGAGGAACACTCAGCCTGTGGACATCAACAAAGAACTTAGGGCATCTTTTATACAGAAGTGTGCTCTTTGGAAGACGGAAGGAAAAGAGCCTGTCACTTCTCCTCTCTAAAGCTTTACTGAGGACAGGGGAGTGGGCAGAGGTGGCGGGAGGTCCCCTAGCTCCTGACAGCAGCCCCACCTCCTGGGGCGTCCTGGCCGGAGCCTGGGGCAACAGACCTCAGTGCCAACACTGACCCAGAGCTGTCACTGGGATCGTTGTCAAGGCTGCTTATATTCAACCACTGGCGCTGCACCACAGGGCATGCAAGCTATTGGAATATGATAACAAAAAAGGAGGCCGAGCAGTTCCAATCTCTCCTTTGGAGATTTCAGCTCAGTTCAGTCGCTCAGTCTTTGCAACCCCATGAATCGCAGCACGCCAGACCTCCCTGTCCATCACCAACTCCCAGAGTTCACTCAAACTCATGTCCATCGAGTCGGTGATGCCATCCAGCCATCTCATCCTCTGTCGTCCCCTTCTCCTCCTGTCCCCAATCCCTCCCAGCATCAGGGTCTTTTCCAATGAGTCAACTCTTCACATGAGGTGGCCAAAATATTGGAGTTTTAGCTTCAGCATCAGTCCTTCCGATGAACACCCAGGACTGATCTCCTTTAGGATGGACTGGTTGGATCTCCTTGCAGTCCAAGGGACTCTCAAGAGTCTTCTCCAACACCACAGGTCAAAAGCATCAATTCTTCGGTGCTCAGCTTTCTTCACAGTACAACTCTCACATCCATACATGACTACTGGAAAAACCATAGCTGTGACTAGATAGACCTTTGTTGGCAAAGTAATATCTCTGCTTTTGAATGCGCTATCTAGGTTGGTCATAACTTTCCTTCCAAGGTGTAAGCGTCTTTTAATTTCATGGCTGCAATCACCATCTGCAGTGATTTTGGAGCTCAAAAAAATAGTCTGACACTGTTTCTGCTGTTTCCCCATCAATTTTCTGTGAAGTGATGGGACCAGATGCCATGATCTTAGTTTTCTGAATGTTGAGCTTCAAGCCAACTTTTTCACTCTCCTCCTTCACTTTTATCAAGAGGCTTTTTAGCTCCTCTTCCCTTTCTGCCATAAGGGTGGTGTCATCTGCATATCTGAGGTTATTGATATTTCTCCCGGGAATCTTGATTCCAGCTTGTGCTTCCTCCAGTCCAGCGTTTCTCATGATGTACTCTGCATAGAAGTTAAATAAGCAGGGTGACGATATACAGCCTTGACGTACTCCTTTTCCTATTTGGAACCAGTCTGTTGTTCCCATGTCCAGTTCTAACTGTTGCTTCCTGACCCGCATATAGGTTTCTCAAGAGGCAGGTCAGGTGGTCTGGTATTCCCATCTCTTTCAGAATTTTCCACAGTTTATTGTGATCCACACAGTCAAAGGCTTTGGCATAGTCAATAAAGCAGAAATAGATGGGTTTTTTTTGGAACTCTCTCGCTTTTTCCATGATCCAGCAGATGTCGGCAATTTGATCTCTGGTTCCTCTGCCTTTTCTAAAACCAGCTTGAACATCAGGGAGTTCACAGTTCACATATTGCTGAAGCCTGGCTTGGAGAATTTTGAGTATTACTTTACTAGTGTGTGAGATGAGTGCAATTGTGCAGTAAATCTTTGGAGAGTTCAGTTCAGTTCAGTTCAGTTGCTTAGTCGTGTCCATCTCTTTGCGACCCCATGAATTGAAGCATGCCAGGCCTCCCTGACCATCACCAGCTCCCGGAGTTCACTCAAACTCATGTCCATAGAGTCGGTGATGCCATCCAACCATCTCATCCTCTGTCATCCCCTTCTCCTCCTGTCCCCAATCCCTCCCAGCATCAGAGTCTTTTCCAATGAGTCAACTCTTCGCCTGAGGTGGCCAAAGTACTGGAGTTTCAGCTTTAGCATCATTCCTTCCAACGAAATTTAAGGTTTTACAAATCCTTGTGTGCTGGATGCCTTGGGTGACAAAGTATGAGAAGCAGTGTGTAAACTCAGGACATCTGAAGGATACAAGCTTTCATATTAATCATTTAATCATTTAATTTAATCATTGCAATCATGCATCCAGAATATGCAAAATTTGTGATTTTCTGATCTTCATATAATCACAACCCTTTCAGGTTTAAATCACACAATATAGTAAGACCCCATGAAAGGGTGACTCTTGCAGACTTTCCCAAGCTTGGGTCAATGAGTTCTCCCCAAACTGTCAGCCTGCTCTGAAACCCAAGGACTCTCTGTTCTTAGCACTGTAGAAGGCCCATCTCTAGAAGCATAGTTCCAGGTTCTGTGTGTGTGTGCGCGCAAAACACACTCATGAATGCCAATCAGGGAGTATTTCCAGGGAGGCACGCCCAGCTGCCTCCCCAGGGCCTTTGCAAAGCATCTTCCTCTCCCATCCCTCTGAGGAGGGTCGCTCCTCATCAGACAAGTTTAGGACTTTGTGATGGAGAAGCTAGAGGAAAGCGGGGGGCCACTCCACCCCCTCCTGTATGACCTCATTTTGTGGGTGTTAACCAACAGCTTCTTAGCTGGGATCTTGGTGCTGCTTCTCCCCCGAATTCTCTCCAAACCATCGATAGGATGACCTTCCTGATGTGCACTTTGGGTCACACTGTGCTCTGAGGGACCCTCACCACCGTGACCCCAGGTTCTCAGCCAATCCCACAAAGCAGCTGCACTCCCTGCCGGCAGGCTGGGCTAACCAGAAATGCACGACGTGAGAGTTGCAGGTTAAGTTTTACTGGGGGCAAAAAGAAGACTATAGCCCAGGAGACAGCATTTCCGATAGTTCTGAGAAAGTGCTCACAAGAAGTAAGAGGGGAGGTCAGTATACATATGATTTCAGTGCAGGGGGCGTGCATACGATCGGGCACATACTTTTTGTGCAGAAGGTTCTGCTGGTCACGAGGAGCAGTCGTCACCGTGAAGGGTTATAGTGTTCTAGATGAGCGATAACAAGAACTGGGCTCATGAAGTCAGCTCCTAAAAGGCCTGTCTGACGACCTGTCGTGCCAGTTTTTCCTGGAGCACAGAGTGCCTCGGTCCTCTCCCCACCCTGAGCTCCTTTCAGGGGGTGGTGAGGGTCCATGGCTGCAGCAGCACCTAGTTCAGTCCTTGCCGAGGTGGGTGGCAGGTGCCTGTCTGTGGCTGAGGGTGAGGGCTCCCCCAGGGGCCTGAGGGACCGCCTTCCCCTCGGCGCCAGCCTCGCCATGAACATGCTTGTTCCACTTCGCATCTGGGCTCCAAGTCTCTTGGGACCAATGGTGACTTGTTTGCCTCTGCCCCCCAGGACTGAGGCGTCACTGCAGAAAGCGGGTCCTGCTCACTCGCTCCGCATCAACGGTGGTAGCCAAGGCGGGCAAGCTGCCTCTGAAGTGTTCCTTGCAGGGATCTGGCCCAGGGCAGAAGTCGTTCCTCTGGCCCACAGCCCTGGGACTTGTGAACTCAGGAGGCAGATTTTCTAGACACAAAGAATCAAATGGGCAGAGGGTCTCCTCTGCTTCCAATGGAAAGCAACATCCAAAGGCTGCTTAGACATTGTCCTGCTGACTTTCCTCCATGCTTAGAAGCAGAAAACCTCTACTTAGAATTCCTGGAGAGCTGGCGCTTTAGATCTCTCCAGGGAGTAAAGATCCAGGTGACTCTCCAGCCAGCTCCTCACGGATCCGTCAAGTCGAGGCGCACCTGGTGCTGCTTATCTGCACGCAGCGGTGAGTAGAGCAGGCAGCTGAAGACGAGCGCCCGGGGCCCCTGGGGCTGCGGGACGTGGTCTCAGCACCATGATCAGGGGCTGGGCTGCAGCACCGGAAACAGAAGGACGCCCTCCACTCGGGCCGTGAGGCCCCTGCCCCAGGCCCTGGGGACCCGCGTGCACCACAGTCCGTCCCCCAGGCAGGCAGCCAAAGAGCTGCAGAGAGAGAGGGCATGGAGCCCCCGGGTACGCCTTAGGCATGTTGACCGCAGCTGTAGTAACTTAAGAAAGAGGTCTGTGAGAGATTCAGGACTTCATTAAAAACTTCCCTGGTGATAGGATAGGTCGCAGGCGGCCCCAGGAGGGCTGGAGGGTGGCTGTGGGGCTGAGGTGCCTGGGAGAACACAGCCGTCCCAGCAACCAACCCACCGTGGCCTGGCCTGGTCAGCGGGTGGGGTGCCCACACCTGATGAGACCAGGACTGAATAGGCCTTCCCTTTATTTTCCTAGGACCACATTTAACAGCATTTATTTCTCTGAGGGGAAAAAAAAAACACAATTTAAAAGAAAGTAACTCATTTTCTCAAGTAGTCACTTTGTCTCCAGCTATCTGCCTTAGCAAAAGATACTTGTCATAGTAACGAGTATGGAATGAGAAATAACCAGTCCAGAAATTTCAGAGTTCTTCCTCAGAAAATTTTTGGTTTTGTTTTGATAGGATCTTTTCATTAAGATAGTTCTGTTCTCAAATAGCAGATGGACCTGGTTTGGCGCCAAGGTCAACAAAGCAAAGGTTTCCCAGCCTCACGGTCGGACCATGTCTCCCTCCAGCAGCCCAGCCGCCCTGTGCTGAGAACACACTTGCTGTCCCCAGGGTCACGAGCCAGGCCCAGGCTGGAGACCTGGGCTGGCATCACACTGGCAAGGGTCTGGGCCAGGCCCACCCACAGCCCTGCCCATCCACAGCTCTGGGAGGGCAAGTCTGAGCCACCCAGGAGGCCAGGTGCCCATGGGCTCCTCGTGAGCCATGCACATCCCACCAGCACCCCAGGAGCTGGAAATGCCTCACCTGACCAGGGGTTCTCAAGGGCCCTTTCAAAAAAAAAAAAAAAAAGAAAATCAAAGCTCATTTTAAAACCAGAAAAGAAAAACGTATGCTAGTACTTCATTTTATGGATGAATATGAACCTCGGATAGATAAAACAATTAATAATGTATTAAAAATAAAAACCAAAGGATAGCACAAGAATATATAGGTCCATAAAAAAAGAATATATGTGTGAATTTTTTTTATCACTAACTGAGAAAACTCTTCCTAAATTCAAAGAAACGTGCTCCATTTTACCACATAAACATTTTAAAGTTCTGCACTTAAAAAAAAGCCAAAAACTAAATTAAAAGGCAAATAAAAATATTTGCAAGAACTATGAAAAGCAGTTAGTATTCCTAAGGTTCAGTCAGTAAGAAACCTGCCAAGACGCAAGAAATACATAGTCAAGTTACATAAAAAGCCAAGTATGAATGAAAATGACTAATAAACGTACGGAGCTTGTTCAGTCTCACAAGCGAGTGAAGTGACGCATTTTTATTTCCTGACACTTACAGTAACTTGTGAAACAAATAAGGTTCAACTCTGACCGTGTGAGGCAGGACCTGAAATGTGAGTGATAGGATTAAATTGACCCCAAAGTTGTAGAAAACGATTTGGTAAAGACAGCAGTAACTTTAAAAATGTTCACAGACTTTGACAGCTTAACTTCTGAAGACTCTGTCCTGGGGGACTTGCCCAGTGGTCCTGAGGCTAGGACTCTCCGCTGCAGTGCAGGAGGCCCAAGCTCAACCCCTGGTCAGGAAGCTGAGCCCCACACCTGCAACAAAGGTCCCGAGTGCCACCCGGGGCAGCCAAATAAAGACGGAGGCTTCTTCACAAGAATCTACCCTAAGCAACAAAAGCGGGGCAGGTTTTAAGCAACTCCTTATGCCCGAGGATGCACACAGGACGAGAGCTGGGAACTGGGGCCGTGACTAGATAGCCGTGTGCCGTCCACTGGGATATATCTGACCACTGGATACAGATGGTAAAATAATGAGAGCTAATGCTTAGGAGCTTAGGAGAAAACAGAAACCCTGAACTCTATGGAGAATCCTCAATCCATATTGTTACTGTTGTTCAGTCGCCAAGTCATGTCCGACTCTTTGTGAGCCCAGGAACCGAAGCCCGCCAGGCTCCTCTGTCCCTCACTGAGTCCTGGAGTTTACTTAAACTCGTGTCTGTTGAGTGAGTGGTGTCATCCAACCATCGCATCCTCTGTTACCCCTTCTCCTCCTGCCCGTAATTCATATGATAGGCATTAAAAACACAAAGTATTAGAGTGGCAACTCCCAGGGCCACAGTCGCTCGTTCTCACCAGCTCGTCCTTCCTTCCCGTCACCAGCATGTGTGGTGTGCGCTGCACACAGCAGGCTGGCCTCTGGGGCTCTGGGAACATGCGTGGATGGATCCCTGCCTTCCCAGGACTCGCACTGCTGTCAGGAAGGCGGCCAGTCCGTCATGCCCTGCACGCTCTCTGCACGGTTTCGGGGCTCGGGAGCATCAGGGGATGAAGATGGAGATACCCAACACTGACGTTACGATGAGAAGGAAACAGTGGAAACAGAGACCCCGCAAACCTGGCTTGCGGGCAGTTCCTTCTCGCTTCCGCACACTCCTGCCGTGTGCCGTGGGCCTCCGCGCTTTGAGGTCAGCACGCCGCCCTGAGATGCAGCTCCAGCAGTCAGACACCACACAAGCACAGGCTTAGGGCAGTTTATTCACCAAAAGCTGCACTCCATCCCAGGCGCTGGCTCTTTAACACAACCGTGCATTCCTTCTCGAGCTGCGTCCTCCACCCTCACCAGGACCAGCCGCTCTGTCTGAGCCTCGGGGTCCCGGGCGGCCCCCTTCCATCCTGGGTGTGAGGCCTCCTCTGAGCATAAAGGGAGCCCCGCGCAGTGGAGGCTCAGTGGGGAAAGAGGAACAAGCTCCCCATAGACTTTAGAAGCAATGGTGTCTGTATTTACTTCTGCTTTTTATTTGCAATACTTTGTTTATATTAAATTTCATGTAGAACTGTGGGCACATGTCTTCAAAAGAGGAAAGCATCTTATTCTATTACCTAAAGACCTAAGTCTTTAGGCTATGGTTTTTCCAGTGGTCATGTATGGATGTGAGAGTTGGACTATAAAGAAAGCTGAGCACTGAAGAACTGATGCTTTTGACCTGTGGTGCTGGAGAAGACTCTTGAGAGTCCCTTGGACTGCAAGGAGACCCAACCAGTCCATCCTAAAGGAGATCAGTCCTGGGTGTTCATTGGAAGGACTGATGCTGAAGCTGAAACTCCAATACTTTGGCCACCTGATGCTTAGAGTTGACTCATTGGAAAAGACCCTGATGCTGGAAGGGATTGGGGGCAGGAGGAGATGGGGACGACAGAGGATGAGATGGTTAGATGGCATCACTGACTCAATGGACATGAGTTTGGGTAAACTCCGGGAGTTAGTGATGGACAGGGAGGCCTGGCGTGCTGCAGTTTATGGGGTCATGAAGGGTCAGACATGACTGAGTGACTGAACTGAACTGAAAGACCTAAGTGAGTATGTGCTCACTTGTGTCCGACTCTTTGTGACCCCATAGACTGTGGTCCACCAGGCTCCTCTGTCCACTGGATTCTTCAGGCAAGAAAGCTGGAGTAGGTTGCTATTTCCTTCTCCAGGGGATCTTCCCGACCCACGGATTGAACCTGTGTCTCCCATGTCTCCTGCATTGCAGGCAGATTCTTTACCACTGAGTCCCCTGGGAAGCTCATTAACTAAAGGTCTAAGCCTCCATAATGTAACTCAGATTTCCATTAAGTGGATTTTGTGATAATTCAGATTGAAAGTATGTGGGAGGTCTGTGTGGCAGTAGTAATTGAGCTTCAAATTATTTTTCTCAGTTATACTTTGACTTTTTTATAATTTAAAAAATCTTCTACAAACATTGAAACAAATAAAGGCTGAAAATCAAGCCATTGTCAGGCTTCTCTGCAAACCTAGACGTCAGATCTATACGCAGCCAGATCTCTTCACGTGTAAAGGCAGGAAAAGACGTAAATTCTCAGAACACGTAGAACTCAGACACCACCCAGGAATGCCAATATTTTTTTAAACAACATTACATGTCAACAGTTCAACAGAGAAAATGAAACTTTTTAAATGGAAAAAGTGATGGTCTTATAAAACCTGTTAGCCCCAAATCAGCCTAAGTAGAAATGATCTAAATAATTAAACTGCTTTTAAAATGAAATGAAAATGTAAAAAGAAATCTCAGTATTGAATTGCATAAGATTATATAAAATAACTGCAAGTCATTTAAAACAGTAGATATTTCCTCTCATCCTGGGCAGTGGACATACGTAAGGCACGTACGTGAAGAGGCGAGGGCTCTACAAACATGTCTTCAGCAGAAGGGGATTCAAGACAGGTCATGTCACCAGTGTTAACTGCAAGTTGGCACTTACCAAGAGCATTGCCAACGACTCAGCAACAAAGGCGTTTGCCATCTGCCCCCACGGAGATTGAACCCCATGCTGCTAGCTGGCGACCCCTAACACCCCCTGAGGGGGTCCAGGGCAGACTGAGGCACTCTGTGCTCCAGGGAATCTGGTGGGACAGGTCCTTAGATAGTTGGATGTTTTGGGGGACAGATTTTATGATCTCAGTCCTTGCATCTCCTCATATCTAGAGAAGCACTAAATCCCTTCATGGTGACACGAGGTCCTCATGACTAACAAAAAGCCTTTCATAAAAATGATTGCTTCACAACACTGAACTCCCCCTTCACCAAAACCTTATATATTGACCTGCCCCCACTGCTGTTTTGGAGCAGTCTCTCAGAGCTATCTGAGATGCTGCCTCCCGGGCTGTAGTCCTCATTTTGCGCCAAATAAAACTTAACTCACAACTCTCAAATTGTACATCTTTTTAAAGTCAACACCAGTGACTCTACTAATTAGGGAAATATGGCTGAAGAATGCCATTAAGAACTAAAAATAATCACTAGTTAGCACTGAATATAGTACATATCGCTTGTAAAACAGAGAACACAGAAGAAAATACCAATCCAGTACCAAAAGAAGGAAGCTGCATGCAAGCCGAAGTTAAAATGAGGAAAGAGTATTTAAATTAGATGTGATTTTAGATCATTCCCAGGCTTCCCTGGCGGCTCAAATGGTACAGAACCTGCCCACAGTGCAGGAGACCCAGGTTCGATCCCTGGGTCGGGAAGATCCCCTGGAGAAGGAAATGGCACCCACTCCAGTATCGTTGCCTGGAGAATCCCATGGACGGAGGAGCCTGGTGGGTTACAGTCCAAAGTGTCACAAAGAGTAGGACACGCCTGAGCAACTAACCTGAAATCATTCGCAGGTTAATTCTCTGTAGAAGAATAAATCTAAAACTGAATCTGAAGCCAAAATCCAACCACATGCTATTTTTAGAAGTTTCACCGGAAATAAATGATACTTGAAATGCTACTATATTTTATTTACCTATTGGCAAAGAATCCAGGCAAATACAGTGCTGAGTAATTCCAGGTGGAGGCAGGGAGGCTGTGATTTAGTTAGTGGTCTGGTTTCTCTCCTACAGTAATATGCAGATGACACCACCCTTATAGAAGAAAGTGAAGAATAACTAAAGAGCTTCTTGATGAAAGTGAAAGAGGAGAGTGAAAAAGTTGGCTTAAAGCTCTCAACATTTAGAACTAAGATCGTGGCATTTGGTCCCATCACTTCATGATAAATAGATGGGGAAACAGTGGAAACAGTTGCAGACTTTCTTTGGTGGCGGGGGAGGGGGGGCTCCAAAATCACTGCAGATGGTGACTGCAGCCATGAAATTAAAAGACGCTTATTCCTTGGAAGGAAAGTTATGACCAACCTAGATAGCACATTCAAAAGCAGAGACATCACTTTGCCAACAAAGGTCCGTCTAGTCAAGGCTATGGTTTTTCCAGTAGTCATGTATGGATGTGAGAGTTGGACTATAAAGAAAGCTGAGTGCCAAAGAATTGATGCTTTTGAACTGTGGTGTTGGAGAAGACTCTCGAGAGTCCCTTAGACTGCAAGGAGATCCAACCAGTCCATCCTAAAGGAAATTAGTCCTGAATATTCATTGGAAGGACTGATGCTGAAGCTGAAACTCCAATCCTTTGGCCACCTGATGCAAAGAACTGACTCATTTCAAAGGACCCCGATGCTGGGCAAGATTGAAGGCAGGAGGAAAGGGGAACGACAGAGGATGAGATGGCTAGATGGCATCACCGACTCGATGGACATGAGTTTGAGTAAACTCCGGGAGTGGGTGATGGACAGGGAAGCCTGGCATGGTGAAGTCCATAGGGTTGCAAAGACTCAGACACTACTGAGCTACTGAACTGAACTAACTGGGAGAGTCAATTCTTAGGTTGACAAGAAGTCCAGGGTCCCCAAGGAGGAGAAAGGGGTCTGAGACTCTCAAGAAGGAGAAAAGGACAAACTTCTTTTCTATATTCCTGCATCTTAATCACATATAACATTTTTTCTTTAAGCCCAGAGCTGATGATACCACAACAGAACAGCTCATCTTGAATTCTGTGAGAGGGTAACAGGCAGGAAGGCCAGGGGTCTCCAGACAGAGGAAATAGCCTGCGTCAGACATTTTTCTCTCTCATAAAAGGCAGGAGAAAACAAACTAGTGATATTTTTTACTTCTCTGTACAAATTTAAAAGGAGGTTTCTCTTAAAATACTGTGTTGCCATAATGACACCTGGTTTCACCTGAAGTTAACTATTCTCAAACCTTGAGATAATCAATGCATTTTTTCTTACGGAAATGTTTGTCTTAAGCTATACTAATGTACTGTGCATTTACCCCAAACTCTGTCTTCAAGGTTCCACCTAATGGCTCAGAATGGCTACTTGACAAACCAGTATGTTATACTCAGATATTGTTCCCCTAATCTGTGTAAACAAAACCATTTGTATGGTGATCTGCCTTCCACAAGATTCAACTCAATCACTTTATGGCCTGGACTGGTGTCAAGACTATCCCAAAATGCATCTATGGGTTTGGGGCCTGGTGCCATTCTGAGTTTTAAGACATTCCTTTCTTTCATTAACGGACTGCTAGTGACTATATAACATCCAGCTGAAGACTAGCAGGGGGTACTCTTTCTGCCCCCTTCTGATGCCTATGTCAGAAGCTTTCTCTATCTCCTTTATACTTTAATAAAACTTTATTAAACAAAACCTCTGAGTGATCAAGCCTCTTCTCTGGCCCCAGATTGAATTCTTCTCCTCCGGAGGCCAAGAATCCCAGCGTCTTTGTGTTGTTCAGCAACAACCTTTCATCTGTACCAATGATTATATAACAACAATGAACCCTCCTTCTTGAGAACCTTCTGACTAATCCTGTCATCTTAAAATGTATATTATGGGAGTGGGTCTGGTAAGATCTTTCTATTGTTAGTTCTAATCTTGTTATCTCAAGATTAGAATACACAGCAAGAATACACAGAAGAACTGTACAAAAAAGATCTTCACGGCCTGGATAATCAGGATGGTGTGATCACTCATCTAGAGCCAGACATCCTGGAGTGTGAAGTCAAGTGGGCCTTAGAAAGCATCACTACGAACAAAGCTAGTGGAGGTGATGGAATTCCAGTTGAGCTCTTTCAAATCCTGAAAGATGATGCTGTGAAAGTGCTGCACTCAATATGCCACCAAATTTGGAAAACTCAGCAGTGGCCACAGGACTGGAAAAGGTCAGTTTTCATTCCAATCCCAAAGAAAGGCCATGCCAAAGAATGCTCAAACTACTGCACAATTGCACTCATCTCACATGCTAGTAAAGTAATGCTCAAAATTCTCCAAGCCAGGCTTCAGCAATACGTGAACCGTGAACTCCCTGATGTTCAAGCTGGTTTTCGAAAAGGCAGAGGAACCAGAGATCAAATTGCCAACATCCGCTGGATCATGGAAAAAGCAAGAGAGTTCCAGAAAAACATCTATTTCTGCTTTATTGACTATGCCAAAGCCTTTGACTGTGGATCACAATAAACTATGGAAAATTCTGAAAGAGATGGGAATACCAGACCACCTAACCTGCCTCTTGAGAAATCTGTATGCAGGTCAAGAAGCAACAGTTACAACTGGACATGGAACAACAGCCTGGTTCCAAATAGGAAAAGGAATACATCAAGGCTGTATATTGTCACCCTGCTTATTTAACTTCTATGCAGAGTACATCATGAGAAACGCTGGGCTGGAAGAAGCACAAGCTGGAATCAAGATTGCTGGGAGAAATATCAATAACCTCAGATATGCAGATGACACCACCCTTATGGCAGAAAGTGAAGAGGAACTAAAAAGCCTCTTGATGAAAGTGAAAGAGGAGAGCGAAAAAGTTGGCTTGAAGCTCAACATTCAGAAAATGAAGATCATGGCATCCGGTCCCGTCACTTCATGGGAAATAGATGGGGAAACAGTGGAAACAGTGTCAGACTTTATTTTGAGCTCCAAAATCACTGCAGATGGTGACTGCAGCCATGAAATTAAAAGACGCTTACTCCTTGGAAGAAGAGTGATGACCAACCTAGATAGTATGTTCAAAAGCAGAGACATTACTTTGCCGACTAAGGTCCTTCTAGTCAAGGCTATGGTTTTTCCAGTGGTCATGTATGGTGTGAGAGTTGGACTGTGAAGAAGGCTGAGCGCCGAAGAACTGATGCTTTTGAACTGAGGTGTTGGAGAAGACTCTTGAGAGTCCCTTAGACTTCTAGAGATCCAACCAGTCCATTCTGAAGGATTCAGCTCTGGGATTTCTTTGGAAGGAATGATGCTAAAGCTGAAGCTCCAGTACTTTGGCCACCTCATGCGAAGAGTTGACTCATTGGAAAAGACTCTGATGCTGGGGGGATTGGGGGCAGGAGGAGAAGGGGACGACTGAGGATGAGATGGCTGGATGGCATCATGGAGTTGATGGACGTGTCTGAGTGAACTCCGGGAGATGGTGACGGACAGGGAGGCCTGGCGTGCTGTGATTCATGGGGTCGCAAAGAGTCGGACACGACTGAGCAACTGAACTGAACTGAATCTTGTTATCTCAAACTATAAATTGTGGAAGTGGGTCTGGTAAGACCTTTACTGCCTTGAGACATTATTTTGATGTACTGTAGTAGCTAATTGGAAAAGTATATACCTCCCTTGTTAAGACTAGCAAGAGGGACAGTCTCCACCCCGCTTCTGATGTCTGTGTCAGAGGCTTTCTCTGACCCTTTCTCACTTTAATAAAACTCTGCTACACAAAAGCTCTTGAGTGATCAAGCCTGGTCCCTGGTCCCGAAGCTAAGTCTTTGGAGATCCCGCATCCGACACTGCTCGCCATCAGCTCTCAGTGCCCAGCCCTGTGTTTCCAGCCCTGTCTGATGCCCAGTGGCTCCAGCTGCCCTCTGGGCACCCCAGCGACTCTGGTCTCCTCTGGGGCCTTGTCAGCATCCATGCTCTGGGCCGATGCCCACATCTAAACCTTACAGGGAGTCAGGGAGGGTTTTGGGGTGTGCCGTGAAGGCAGAGCAGCAGCACAAAGGTCGCAGGGGCCTTGAGGTGGGGGTCTGCCAGGGCCCCAGGGGTTCTGGGAGAGCAACCTCCCAGAGGCCAGCTGTCACCCTCACATGGCGTCTGTCCCTCAAGGAGGGTGACTTGACACACGGTGACTTGCAGTTTCTCCTTCTCCCCAGGCAGGCGTTTCTTGGACAGCGAGGTCCATAGGCAGTGGGACCTTGTTCTCCCTCCGCAGGAGCTGGTTTGGACCCAGGCTTGGACCACGCTCGTTTCAGTTTGGGTTCCCCCGGGCACACCTCCAGACAACGGGTGAGTGCGGGGTGTTTATCTGGGGAGGACGCCTGGAAACCCACGGAGGGGCAGCAGCCTGACAGAAGAGTGACATCCAGCAGCTGACCTGTGTGCTTGACGGGATGGACCTCCAGACACAGCCCCCCAGCCCAGCTCCTGGACAGCGCCCCACTCTACCCCCCCAGGCACTGGGCCGACAAGGGGTGCGGAGACTCCCTCTGGAGCTCCTGGGGCTCCTCTCTGCTGGACGGGGCTCTCCTGCAGTGTGCATGACCAGCGCCCAGAGGGCCCACCCATCGTGGGCAGCTGAGTGTCCTCACCCCCGTCCCCAGCAGTCTGGCCTCCAGGACGCAGCAGCAGACACTCGGTCCGAACCTCGCAGCCCAACCGCTGCAGACGGGCTTCCACGACGGGCTTCCAAGTGTGAGGCCAGGCCCGCCCCTCCCCTCACTGGGCTGGGTCCAGTGGGGGCCCCAGAACGTCCCCAAGCTCTAAAGCAGCCGGAGACAGGCCCGCGGTGGGGAGGGTCCGCGGGCTGGCCGCCTGCAGGCCTGCAGTCCCCACCCACCTCTGCCGCCAACGCGAGGACGTGTGCACTCTCAGTGCTGGCGCAGCCGGCGTCGGGACGTGTCCGAAGTCCAGGGCCGGGCGCAGAGTCGGCTCTGGTCTAGGGGTCGGCAGGTCTGCCCAACGCCCCCAGCCGCTGCCCCTTCCTTCCAACCTCCTCTCTCCGAGTCTGAGGAGAGCAGGCCCTCAGAAGCGACCAGTTTCTATTCCGTTCAAATCCCATTTGAGGGCTTTCCCAGGATTTTGTGGTGCTGATTTTCAGATTAGCAAGCTCCAGTCTGAGGTTTATACATCATGTTCCGATCGTCCAGACCCACTTAATCATGAACGCGGTGCCCCCTCCCACATCCAGCTCCAGCTCCCCCGGGTCCACGGGTCCACAGTGCGCGTGCGTGGCGCGGACGTCCCGCTTCTGCAGAGCAGTGGCTGCTCCTGAGTCACTGCTGTGTGGACAGCCCCACACCGTGGCGGGATCGACCGCACCCCAGGAGTGAGGTGAGCTGGGAGGTCCGGGTCACGCAGAGAGAAGCCCCTGCCCCAGGCTGGTGAAGGCGGTCTTCCCCTTGGCAGATGTATCACAGGGCAGGTCTGTCTAGAATGCAGACCAGAAATGCAGGAAACCTCCAGTCATGGCTGCAGAGCACAAATCAGCGAGTCAGTGCAGCCCTTCCGCTCCAGTCACGGCTGCAGAGCACAAATCAGCAGGTCAGTGCAGCCCTTCCGGTTCACCAGGGCGCAGGCTTCTCACAGGGGCTGGCTTTCTGGGGGTGACTCTAAGAGTCAGCGGGCCACCTCTCCTGGACCTCTCTTCATATGATAAATAACCCCCCCTTTTCTAAGTTAAGTTGTTCTGTTACTTGCGGCCAAGGAGAGTCTGGAACCAGAGACTGGGCCATTCTGCCTATATTGCTCCCCAACCCCCGGGGCGCTGGTCACCCCCACCCTCACAGCACCCCTTCCTGGGGGAGAGGTGGCCCGAGACCCTGTGTGGGCCAGTCCCACAGAGGTCCTGCCCTTTCTAGGGTCTTAGTAACCAGAAGCTTCCATGGCCTGAGTCTTGGTAAACACTGCCAGACCAGAATTACTCCAGCTGGCCCCCCTGTCAAGCTGGGCTGTGCTGGCCCCCCAGGGGCTGTGGACCTCCTGCCCAGGGCTCACATCCGGGAGGCCAGGATTAGAGGAGGAGCTGGCCAGCGATCCGAGAATTCCTGGTGCACCAGACGTCGGGGTGCTCTGTTCCTCACTGACAGGACTCGGTGTGACCACTTCTCAACAGTGTGCCTCATCCTTCACTAGACGGAGGACCATCACCCAGCGTCTTGGTAGAAACCTAGCAAAGGGCAGCTGAAAGCTGAGGCTGGCCACCCGAGAGCCGTCAGGGAGCCCTGGCCCCTCTGTCTGCGAAAGCCACAGCAGCAAGGCTGCAAAGCTGGGAGTCAGGAGACCTGGGTGCTCTGGCCTGGCTGTTTGTGCACAGCCCTGGGCCCCGGGAGCTGGCGTCCAAGGCATCGTGCCTAATTCGCTGGGTCAGCCCACTGCAGGTGCCTCACTGGCCTGATTGTCAGTTCCCGCAGGGCAGGAATTTGGGATAAATGGTTCTCCTAATTTTCTAGACAGAGGAGGAGATGGTTGAATGGCATCACAGACTCGATGGACTTGAGTTTGAGCAAGCTCCAGGAGTTGGTGATGGACAGGAAATCCTGGCACGCTGCAGTCTATGGGGTCGCAGAGTCAGACACCAAGTGACTGAACAGAACTGAGCTGAATTTTCTAAGACGCACACTTCTATAATTAAATTAAAAGGCAGTTCTTCACTCAGCACACATTTTGGGCCAGCAAGTTGTGACTACAGCATCGTTTCAAATGAAACCAAAATCGGCCTCCAAAATACTTCAGCTGCTGCAAGAGATTCTTCCCATAGAGTGAGACGTCACGCAGACCGCTTTGCCAGTTCACTGTCATGGATAATTTGTTGTTAATCTTACAGGATGTTATGGCATTTTCTACACGAAGAGGGCCTGCTGGGGAACGGAATGCGGGAAGGCCCACCTAAATGAAAGGACAGTATTCTTGCAGCCAGCTCACCAGCCAAGCTCTGGGTCTCGATTACAGGGGCCGGGGGTAGGGGGTGGTGGGTGGCGGGGCAGGGAAGGGGGAGGGGAGCACGGAGAGGCAGGGAAGAGGGCAGGTGAGGAAGGCAAACTGGAGCTCCCACCTTGAAGATGCCCAGAGAAAGGCGCAGATGTGAACATCACCCCTCAGTAGCTGAAAGCCTGGACTGACCTCATGTGTTTGTGGCCGGCTCTCCCTTTGAAAGAGGGGCAGGGAGGGGGAGAAGCTGGTACCATGAGCGCCCCCAGAAGAGGGAGGGACTGGCCTCCCAAAGAGCCTTCACTGGTCGGCTGACTCAGCACCTTCCCGGAAAGGTCCGCTGGTGGTGCCATGCCAGCCACCTGGACACTCGCTAGCCTTCCTCTCCAGGAGCAGGAACCACCTATACACCCTCACTGCGCGGGTCCTCAGCAGGACAGAGAAAGTCCTGGGCGAACACCAAACGCCTCGGGCGTCTCCATACAGCGGCTTGTGAAAGCCGTGATCACGAGGCTGTCGAGGAACAGAGAACTCTTTTCAGTAAACAAAGAGCACGAAGATGCTTTTCCTGCAGAACCTGAGGCCCTGCTGCTTGGTCGGGAAGTTTGGCCCCTAAAGCCAGAGCTGTGGCCCTGACCCTGAGCAAATCATTAAATCAGACTCAGTTTACAACCTGTGAAATGGGATTCTTTCCCCTTCCCACTTACTTAGTCAACCAGGAACACGTGAGAGTATATGAGATACCAAGTCGTTAAAAGTCAAGCCCTTTTCTGCCCTGCACAGGCAGGGCAGCGAGAGCACACTGGAGGGAGTTGCCTAACCGTGCCGGGTGGCGCTGTGTCGAGAGCCAAGTGTCCGAGCCGCCGTGGACCAGGAGCCAGACACGCAGGAGCAAACCCGGGGAGCGGAGGAGGACAGCAAGCTGGCTCTGGGGCCTGGTCTGCGCAGGGCCCAGATCAGCCTTCTGTGGGGGTCCCTCGCGCACAGGTGGGGGCCTCTTAAGGATCACCTGAGCCCCGAGGGACATCAGACAGGGCGCGTGTCCCCTGGCTCTTCAGGACATCAGGAGCCAGGGGGCCAGCTCTCCTCTCCGCCTAGTCCCCAGGCAGAGAGGGTGTGATGTCAGCTTCCTTAACACCTTCTCTGGGTGAAGAAATTTGAAGTGGAGCCTTCTCAAGACATACTCTATAGAATAAAACCTAAGGTCCCGAGATAGCTTGGCCAGCCAGCGGAGACACTCACTCTTAGCAGAGTCTGCTGGCCGTGCAGGAGTCCGGCCTCAGAGCCTAAGGACCAGTGGAACTCCAGAGGGCCTCCCCCTCCCCGGGGGGCCCCCACCCCCACACGCCACCACCCTGCCCCCCGAAAACTGCAAACTCTGGAGGACTTGGCACCACTGTCCCTTACTGCGCAGACACATGTGCTCTGCTTTCACCGGCTGCCGACTGAAAAAATTCACGGACGCGTGGCTGCTGTCAACCTGACCCACTGAGTTTTCAGTCCAAGTTTGGGGCAAAGGCTTGAACAGACCAACAGCATTGTTTAAACGTATTTCAGTCAACTCCTGTTGGCGGCTCCTACAACAAAAAGTCTAAGGCTCATCTCTGCTTTGAAACGAAGCAAAGCGACATCTCAGATTGTGTATATTACACGTCTGCACGTGGCTGTTGGCTGAGCACAAAACGTTGAAGAGGCCCCTCCTGCACGGACACCACCAGCCATGTCTTATCTTGTGGCACCCCACCCGGAGACTAGTCCAGGAGGTCTACTTGGGAGGCCTGGCCCCCCTGGCTCCAGACGTCTGGACCACGAAGAGGAGTGATGCCCAGGTGACCTGAGAGGCTTGCCTGCTTAAAGTTTTGGCCAGTAAGGACTCAAAACAGAAACGACCATCTTTTGTCATTAACATTAGCATGACAAAAGACATACAATTTTAAAAATAAAGGGCACTCTGTCAAAGACATTTCTGCTCCTCAAGACTGACAATTCTGCGATAATACTGTCTCTGTCCCAGAGAAGAAGCAACAGCTTCTAGGCACAAACGTCAGACAAATATCCAGGTCAGTGGGTCTGCTCTGCACACCCCAGACAGGACGTGGACAGGTCACCCCGTCATGGACATGAGATGAGACAAGAGCTCGGGGAGACTGCGTCCAGCCACACTCTTCTCAGCTGCTGGAAACCACCAGAGCATGTTTGGAGTGAAAAAGGGCATCAAATGTGGACCAAAGAAATGAACTCACACCTCCCGGGGCCACACAGAGGGACACAGTCCTCGGTCAAGAGTCCAGAAATCAAAGACAGACTGAGGAAGTAGCAGCTCTGGCTCAAAGCTGGGAGGACTTTAATCAGCGTGATCAACCAGCAGAGAGAGGCCCTGCGTTGGCCCTGTGTCTCATGGACTGCTTTCTGAGCTGCCAGGTGGGGCAGAGTACTCCAAGTAGCACAGTCTCCATTGCTAAGAGTCGCTTCCCCAGCGTGCAGGCAAAGGTCACTGACCTCCTGGACTTCCCCTCCTCCCTAAGTGAGACCACCCCTGGACATGGACCTGATCACCTGCTGTCGATCCAGGAGTCCGCTTTCCCCCTCCACCCAGTGGTCCTGGGGATTCCTTTGTTCCGGAACACGCAGGCCTATAGTAGATGATGACACACAGGGAGGCGTGGTGGATTCTGACCCCCCGCCCCCCGGGACACGAGCCTGGAGGAGCCCAGAGCCAAGGGCGGGGAGCAGGCGCCCAGAGAGGAGCCGTGTGGGCTGCTGGGCAGGCCCGCGGCCGCGTCAGCCTCTCGTGAGGATGGGTACCTCATCTAGCACCTAACTCCAGGTAGGCCCGAGAGCAAAGTGCCCTTCGCTCTTTCCCTGAAGCGCTGACTGGGCTACAAAGGAGGCCAGGGTGTGCTCCGTCCTTCAAGCCTTCCAGAGGCGGTAACCGCGGCAAACGTGTAAACTCTCGGAAATCCACAAGATTAGCACGTCCTGGGTCAAACGTTAGGAAGAGTTGTCGCTCGGGCGATGGACGCTTGAGGATGATGGATTTCTTTCCACAAAGGGCCACCGTCCATGCAGGTCATGAGCTCCTTTGATTAAACTCCTGTGCCTTAGCATATCTGTGTGATATATTCTGATGTCAGGAACTGTAATGCCTCCAGCTTTGTTCTTCTTTATCAAGATTGCTTTGGCTCTTCTTTCTGGGTCCTCATTAACTTTAATTTTTAGCTATTCTCTATTTCTCTATTTCTGTAAAGACTACCATTGGGGTTTTGATGGGGATAAACATTGGCTCTGGACGTTGTAACCCTAGGTCTTCCAATCCACAAACATGTGGTATCTTTCCGTGCGTTTTTACCTCCTCTAATTTCTTTTCTAATGTTTTGTAGTTTTCAGAAATAAGACTTTCCTTAGTTAACTCCTAAATATTTTATAATTTTTGATCCTGTGTAAATGAGATAATTTGATCAATTTCCCTTTTGAATGATTCATATTAGTGTATAGAAATGCAACTGATTTTTGTATCCTGCAACTTCACTAAATTCATTTATTAAATCGAATAGTTTTTTATGGAACCTTTGGGGTCTTCTACACATAAGTCATGTCATCTGCAAACAGGTCATTTTACTTTTTCCTTTCCAACCTGGGTGCTTTGTATTTCTTTTTCTTGCCTGATTGCCCAGCATGGGCACAGTCTTGTTTTGCTCTTGTCTCAGAGACAGCGCTTTTGGTTGTCATCACTGAATATGATGTTAGCTGTCGGTGTGTCATGCTGCTGCTGGTGCTGCTGCTAAGTCGCTTTAGTCGTGTCCGACTCTGTGCGACCCCATAGACGGCAGCCCACCAGGCTCCCCCGTCCCTGGGATTCTCCTGGCAAGAGTACTGGAGTGGGGTGCCATTGCCTTCTCTGGTTACATTGAGGTAAATTCCTGCTAATTCCTTTAAGTTCATACGGCACATAACCCTTGTGATTTTGGATTCTGTATAATGTGGAAATGATGAACACAGAAACAGGTCAAGGCAGAAGTTTGTCTCTGAAATAAAGGAAAGTTTGTTTAAAAAAAAAAAAAAGGCAACTTCAACAAGTTCCAGAGTAAATCTCTTTGTGACATCAATGTTGGGAGGTGAGCTCCTTTGACGTCTGGGGTCTATGAGCAGTAGCTTTGTTCAAGGGGTAAAACTTGACCATAGTCAGTCCCAGAGTAACTGGTCCTGTAGTAGTCAGAGCAGAAACTGGGTTAATTGCAAACCTTCTACATCTATTACCGTGTGTGCCCCTAGAATCAGGCTGATGGCTCCATCTGATTTTCTACACGAAACCAAAAGTAACAGAAGTGTGCTGCTTCACAAATTGCAGCAACAGATTTTTCTCTATTTTGATCTAGACTCTTGGTGACAGTGATGCTTCACTGTGTGAGAAACACTCCATGTCCTGCACACGGGAAGGACCCCCAGCATCCCAGGAGAGCTGTTCCCAGGCAGCAGCCTCGGTTTTCATTGGAATCGCCCGACATTAAAGGAGTCCTCTGTTGAAACAATGACTGGGTAGTGGCTGGAAGTGCCGTTAAAGGTGCGGATTATTTCACAGGGCAGAGCAAGCGCCCACAGCCCCCCTCATCTCCTCGCTTTTCCGTCCAGGCTCACCTCCCGGGGCAGCTGCTCCTGGTGCATCACCGACTCCAAACACTCTTTCCTTCGGGCTCCAGGTTCTGCTCCATCGATCCCTCTCTGCACACCGCTGTGTCTGAAGATACCTGGGCTCCTCTCCGACCAGTCCAGCCCCACCAGAAAGGTGCTCTTTATCAAGTCGTCAGACGTCCACCAGGAACCGGGAGTGCTGAGCTTCTGGAGAGACCGTACCCACCGCGGCAAGATCACCATCTACAGGGAAGGCAAAGAAGATACAGAAAGTGTAAGCAAGCGTCCATGCGAATCATGGAGACTGAGGCTCTCATTCATTTGCTATGTACTGAGCTCCCGTGTGTTGGGCACAGTTTTTAAGAACTAACAGTGTTTAAGGGCTAACCTTGAATTCGTTTTGTGAAAACTTAGACCTGAGTCAAAGAGAAAAGTAATTTCTCTTCTGAAAAGTGGATTTTTAAAGAAAAGTTCTTTAAAGAAAACTGTGATCGTCTGCCCCAGTTAGTGAGTTATTAATGCATATAACAATCAGAAGACTGATGATCAGACAGAACTTTCTAGCAGCCTTTCTGTAACAGTGAGGATTTTGGCTTTCTCTGTAATTAAGTGGGATGACGTCCACTTTAGACCAGAGCCTAACTATACAGTCAGTGGAATAAAAGCTGCCCTTCATCTCTCCCCAGGAAGGCTTCCAGGGGTCACCTTCTTGGCTAGGAAATATTTGATTGTGGATGTGTCATGAGTTACTTCTGCAATATTGGTTTGATATTTTTAAGTAGTAACTGGCACCTTCTAAAAAGCATTTTTGGCTTTGGGGGACTTTATTGTTTTCCTATGAAGCCTAACCTTTCAAATAAAGTAGCAAATATCCTGACATATCACACTTATGACACTTTACCCACCGACATTTAGAGACTTGACATTTTCTGAGTTTTCCTGGTTTGCAAAGACCAAGCAGATAACAGGCTCTACCCATCGAAGAGTCTAATCACATACAAGCAAAGCAGAAAGCCCTGCAACATAGTTACAATGGCTTCAGATGGGAGCCTGAAACCAGAGTCTCCATCCTTTCAAGATTGAGCACTGCCCTATGGCTCTTAGCATCAGCAGAGACAGCGACGAAGGGCTGCGGGGGGCAGACTGAGGGCGTCTGGGAATGGGCGTCAGGAGCAGAAGCAGACGCCCCCCACCGGTGGCAGGGCTGTAGTCAGGGAGCATGGGGCTCAGGGAGCCCTTTGGCCAGGGCGCCAATGTCCTGGACTCTCACGCAGTCACTCCTCCTTGGAGCCTGGTGCAGGCTGGGGCCCCAAAACCACCTGATTTCAGGATTCCTCTTCTAAATCTGCAGGTTCTTCCACCACATGGAAATACAAATATTTTTCACTTTTGAAGACACTAAAAAAAAGATGGTTTGCCAATTAAGCCTACTTGTGAGGGACATTACTTTACTAGCGTGTGAGATGAGTGCAATTGTGTGTAGTTTCAGCATTCTTTGGCATTGTCTTTCTTTGGGATTGGAATGAAAACTGACCTTTTTCAGTCCTGTGGCCACTGCTGAGTTTTCCAAATTTGCTGGCATATTGAGTGCAGCACTTTCACAGCATCATCTTTCAGGATTTGAAATAGCTCAACTGGAATTCCATCACCAGACCACCTGACCTGCCTCTTGAGAAACCTGTATACAGGTCAGGAAGCAACAGTTAGAACTGGACATGGAACAACAGACTGGTTCCAAATAGGAAAAGGAGTATGTCAAGGCTGTATATTGTCACCCTGCTTATTTAACTTATTTGCAGAGTACATCATGAGAAACACTGGGCTGGAAGAAGCACAAGCTGGAATCAAGATTGCCAGGAGAAATATGAATAATCTCAGATATGCAGATGACACCACCCTTATGGCAGAAAGTGAAGAGGAACTAAAAAGCCTCTTGATGAAAGTGAAAGAGGAGAGTGAAAAAGTTGGCTTGAAGCTCAACATTCAGAAAAGGAAGATCATGGCATCTGGTCCCATCACTTCGTGGGAAATAGATGGGGAAACAGTGGAAACGGTGTCAGACTTTACTTTTTTGAGCTCCAAAATCACCACAGATGGTGATTGCAGCCATGAAATTAAAAGACGCTTACTCCTTAGAAGGAAAGTTGTGACCAACCTAGATAGCATATTGAAAAGCAGAGATATTACTCTGCCAACAAAGGTCCATCTAGTCAAGGCTATGGTTTTTCCAGTGGTCATGTATGGATGTGAGAGTTGGACTGTGAAGAAGGCTGAGCACCGAAGAATTGATGCTTTTGAACTGTGGTGTTGGAGAAGACTCTTGAGAGTCCCTTGGACTGCAAGGAGATCCAACCAGTCCATCCTAAAGGAGATCAGTCCTGGGTGTCCATCGGAAGGACTGATGCTGAAGCTGAAGCTCCAATACTTTGGCCACCTGATGCCTAGAGTTGACTCATTGGAAAAGACTCTGATGCTGGGAGGGATTGGGGGCAGGAGAAGAAGGGTCCAACAGAGGATGAGATGGCTGGATGGCATCTCCGATTCGATGGACATGAGTTTGAGTGAACTCCGGGAGTTGGTGATGGACAGGGAGGCCTGGCGTGCTATGATTCATGGGGTCGCAAAGAGTCAGACATGACTGAGCGACTGAACTGAACTGTGAGGGACAATTTATGTGGAAGAAACTGTGCTGGATAGACTGTAACACTGTGTGGAACTTTATGCTGAAGACCTGGATCTTTCACTTTTCCTAAATGACACAGATCTGTCCAAAACCAGATTCCTACTCTTACTGCACACTTCAAGACTTGCCTAGTTAAAAAAATAAATCAAGAAATTCTCCAACAGCCACCTTTATTTTTACAGCCACATGCCTCTCCTTGGCTCCCTGACTCTGAAATGCCAGCCCGTCCACCCCATGCACCTCCCACCCACAGCCCCACCCCCATTCCCTAGAAAACTCCGCGTGGGCCCGAGCTGCTCTTTCTGCAGTCCTCGTCCCATCCCTGTGATTTCATCACAGCTTGCCCACCCCTGTCCAAAGCTTTGGCCGCCCATGAGAGCCCACCCACGAGTGCCCACCCGTGAGTGCCCAGCTGCTCTGGCCTGTGTGCTGGCGTTGCTGCTCCGTGGGCACCTGGGCCACCCACCTTGTCCGCAGCACATATGTGCTCCATGAGCCATGGAGATGAGCTGTGTGAGTCTGAGGCAGTTGGCAGAGCAGCCCCCAGGGATGGGAGACAGTGCGGGCAAGAGCCCTCAGACAAACTGCCCTCTGCAGGGGAGCCGGGTGGGGCCCCCTGAGGGAGGGGCCGCAGGGACATCACACTGCAGGTGTCTGGCCAGGTCTCAGAGCCTTCAGTGTTGCCAACGATGCCATCCTCTTCCTTCTTTCCAGTGTCTGACCATGGTCATCAGAGGACTGCTTACGCTATCCTTCCTGACACTGGCCCTACCTGCCTGTCCTCTTAGGAGACCCATAAAAAGCTAAAAAAAAAAAAATGTCCAGAAGCTGAGCAGCCAAAACTGGGAAGAAGAAACACCAATAACTGGAAGGACAGTGAGTTTTAAATCAGAGGCAGAGCTGCATGGTCCTTAATGACCTCCTCAATGGTTTTCAAGCTGGCAGAACATTTTGTTCAAATAAGATGGAACAAAGGATTCCAATTTATAAATGGATTTGTTGGTTCTGGTTGATGGAGGGGTGGTGAATCCATTGGCCAACAAACCACAGTCTTGGCCTGTTCCCAGCCTCTCCCAATAGAGAAGCTCAAAAAGCAATTTGAAACCAGCACATCTGTTCTGCCTCTCTACAGCATAGAAACTGACTAGGAAGGTTGAGCAACCTGCCAAAAGTGACATCCTGCATTTGGGCAGAAAGTGTTAGTCGCTCAGTCATGTCCGACTCTTTGCGACCCCATGGACGGTAGCCAGGCTCCTCTGTCCATGGGATTCTCCAGGAAAGAATACTGGAATGGGTTGCCATTCCCTTCTCCAGGGGATCTTCCCAACCCAGTGATCAAACTTAGGTCTCCCACATTGGAGGCAGATTTTTTACTGTCTGAGCCAGCAGGGAAGCCCTGGATCAAAGTTCAAGGCATCTGACCTCTACAGGAGCACTCCTTTTGTAACTCCAAGAGAACTGCTAACAAGAGTGAAGTGTGGATCCGAAGGATAAGGAGGGCCGTGATGCTCAGAGGTGGCAACCGCCACACTCTCCTAACCCCCTTTTCATAGAAACATGGCAAACTCACAGGTGTTAGGTTTCTTCTGCACTAGTGTAGTACATCAACCAAAAAATGATGTATGATGCTGCAAATGAGAAAAGAGCTTATTTGGAGTCTTATGAATTGCACTTCAAAAGACACAGATGCAGGTGAACCCAAGTGAGAGTTCTGGGGAAGAGAACATCAGGAGTTTATAAAAGCAAAAAGCCAGAAAGTTATTAAAAGCTGCCTGCCAATAACTGATTGGTGTGAGTCAGGAGGTAGTTGTCCTTAAGGAGGCAGGAGTCATTCTAAGTTTGTTGTTGTTTGTCCACTCAGTCATGTTTGAGTCTTTGTGACCCCATGGACTGCAGCACGCCAGGCTTCCCTGTCCTTCACTATCTCCCAGAGTTTACTCAGACTCATGTTCGAGTCGGTGATGCCATCCAACCATCTCATCATCTGTCACCCCATTCTCCTCCTGCCTTCAATCTTTCCCAGCATCAGGGTCTTTTCAAGTAAGTCAGTTCTTCACATGAGGTGGCCAAAGTATTGGAGTTTCAGCTTCAGCATCAGTCCTTCCAATGAATAAGGTTGATTTCCTGTAGGATTGACTGGTTTGATCTCCTTGCAGTCCAACGGACTCTCAAGAGTGTTCCCCAACACCACAGTTCAAAAGCTTCCATTTTTGGGCACTCAGCCTTCTTTATGGTCCAACTATCACATCCATACACGACTTCTGGGAAAACCATAGCTTTGACTATATTGACCTTTGTTGGCAAAGTGATGTCACTGCTTTTTAATATGCTGTCTAGGTTGGTCATAGTCTTAGTGAGGGAGCGAAAATAGCTGCCACTTTTGCAGCTATGCTCACAATGACCACACCATGGAAGACTGACCTAACAGTGTTACTTTCAACACACAGTAAATTGCAGTGGCCGTGTTGAGAGTTGTGTGAATATGCCCTTGAATTTGGAGGAATCATAAGGAATAACATCCTGTCTACTCAGGAGAGAGTCAAGCCCACAAGTTAGTTCTACAAAACCGTTGGGTTCCATTGGGGTTGCCCAATAAACACTAGGTCATCTGTCCCAATCTGTTCCAAACCAGCTTTAAAGCAACAGTTGCAATTCAAGAATCACGTTTTGCCTATCCAAGATGTCAGGTTGATATCAGTTGGTGACTTATTTTTCATATGGTCATGCTGCCCCCAACAGACATGAATCTTGGTGTTTAGAGATCCATACCCTGGTGGATTGGAGTTCCAGCTTCAACCAGAAGCTGATAGTTTGGGTATGGTGTCCCCTAAAAGATGGGAGGTGAAATTTTTAAGTTCTGGTCTAGCTCTTTCCTGAGATTGGACCTCGGTAGCACTAAGGAGAAGAGGAAGAAAAAAAAAATAGTGTGTGGTGTCATTTAAGGATTGGCTGACGGGCTACTCATGGGGCTCCAATTAGTGATACCTGTTACCGCTGGAGGAGCTTCACGGGCAGCGCCCGCGGTAAAGAATCCGCCTCCAGGGCAGGAGACCTGGGCTTGATCCTGGGCTGGGAAGATCCCCTGGAGGAGGAAGTAGCTAAGGAAATATAGAGTTCTACTGTAATTCCTGCCTAAAATAAAATCTCCTAAGCTAACCAGTCAGATCCCTATAATGGGGATATACATCAATGTAACCCAGAAGTACTGGAGCAGGACAGTCATCTACAAATTCAGCGATTTATTTTTTTTAATTAGCATATGATTGCCATCATAGAAGAAAAAGCATTGAAAGGTGGGAAAAAAGCAAATAAAAAGTAAGATTATACAGGCCTGGCCCTGAATCTTGGGACAGTTGTCCACAACGGATGTTGTCTGTTCCATCTTCCTAGCTTTTGTCGGGTTAATTTTAGTTTCAAGTCTCCAGATGGTTGTGAAGTCCAAGTAGGAGGTGGTATCTTCTTTAAATGAGAAAAATGAATCCATGAGATGATGTCTTTAAGCTTAGTAGCACAGAGGTTAGTTAGAAATACGTAAAGGAAATCAACCATGAATATTCATTGGAAGGACTGATACTGAAGCTGAAGTTACAATACTCTGGCCACCTGATGCAAAGAGCTGACTCACTGGAAAAGACGCTGATGTTGGGAAAGATTGAGGGCAGGAGGAGAAGGGGACGACAGAGGGTGAGATGACTCAACGGACATGAATTTGAGCAAACTCCAGGAGATGGTGAAGGACGAGGGAGCCTGGTGTGCTGCAGTCTATGAGGTCTCAGAGAGTCGAACACCACTTAGCAACTGGACAACAACAATGGTCCCAACAAGGCTGGAGGGCGTCTTGGGGAAGGTGTCATTTCCAGTGGACACAGTCTCCAGGCTGGAGAGCACCATCGTGTCGCATGGTCTCATCTCCCAGGACTGCGGTGTGGGAAGGCTGCTCTTGCGTTTGCTTTCCAGGTCCTGGTAAGCTCCTTACGGCAGGTGTAGATGCTTTGTTAATAGAGCAGGTTCACAGAAGCGTTCATCAGATCTGACGGGTCTGCCAGTCAGGATTTTGAATGGCAGCAGCCTGTTTTCCCAAAGAGAGTAGTTCTCAGGTTAAACGCAGTGCTCTAGGCCAAGGCAGCCTAAGAGATGTGGCAAGTTTAGTTATTGGCTCTTTATGGCTCCATTACTACATTCCACCAATCCCGACACCTGGGGATGAGGGCACAACAGAAGTGCTGTAAAACCAGCCACACTTTGCGAATGGATTGGGTTACTTGCCAGCAAAATGGGAGCGTCTGTCACTGTCCCCATCCCCAACTTCTGTCACCCTCACTAGGAGTCAAAGGGTTTTCCCCAAGTGGGAATAATTTTTTCAACTTTACCTCCTGCCATGGTCAAGGTTCTGAAACAAGCAAGTCTTCCCCGATGAGAGAGATACAAGTCACTACCAACACACATTTATATCCCTGAGAGGGCAGCAACCGCCCCAGGGCGAGGGAAAATGACTCATGGGAGTATGGAGAGGTTGCCTTTCCTGGGCTATGTTTAGGACAAACTGGACAACTTAGGAATAAGTTGAGCCATTTTAGGAGATGGTTTTTACAATACGGTTTTTCACGTTGAATTAACTTGCCCCATGAGTCAGATCAAGTGTATACCCAAGGATGAAAGTGGAAGTGAAAGAGTTAGTTGCTCAGTCGTGTCCAACTCTTTGCAACCACGTGGACTGTAGCCCACCAGGTTCCTCTGTACAGGGGATTCTCCAGGTAAGAATACTGCAGTGGGTTCCATTGCCTTCTCCAGGGGATCTTCCTGACCCAGAGATCGAACCCAGGTCTCCTGCATTGCAGGCAGATTCATATTCAAGGATCAGCTGGATATGAATTCACGTTCAGTTCAGGGAGGACAAGCCTACCATTTGGTCCTAACCAAAAGTTTCTCTTAGAGTCATATACACAACCTTGTTTGATACAACTTTTTTAGATCTCTCTGAACAGAGAGCTGCTATGCTTCTAACACCTTAGTAATTAGCTCAGTAATTAGCTTAGTAATTAACTCAGACTTCCCAGGTAGGCAGGGCCCCTCTAGTATCACTTTGGACTTCTGGAGGGCTGCTGCCTGAGCTGCCGCATCAGCCAAATGGTTCTGAGAGGGTAACAGGCAGGAAGGCCAGGGGTCTCCAAATGGAGGAAATAGCTTGGAAGTGTCAGACATTTTTATCTCTCTTAAGTGGCAGGAGGAAACAAAGTAGAGGAAGTTTCTCTTAAAATTCTGTGTTGCCATGACACCTGGTTTCACCTGAAGTTAACTATTCTCAAACCTAGAGATAACCAATGCCTTTTTCTTATGGAAATGTTTATCTTAAGCTATGCTAATGTACTGTGCATTTACCCCAAACTCTGTCTTCAAGTCGGTTCCGAACATCCAGCTGAAGACTAGCAGGGGAGCACTTTTTCTGCCCCCTTCTGATGCCTATGTCAGAAGCTTTCTCTATCTCCTTTATACTTTAATAAAACTTTATTACACAAAAGCTCTGAGCGATCAAGCCTCATCTCTGGCCCCGGATTGAATTCTTCTCCTCCAGGAGCCAAGAACCCCGGCGTTGTGATTCCACAACAACCTTTCAGTGCCTTCCACTTTCCTCCTTGTCTGCCGCTGAATGTCCAGAACTTTTCATCGTTGCCAAGGATGTATGCAGTTGCGTGGCACTGAGGGTCTCAGCACTTAACAGCTGTTTGACTTTCTGTCCTGAAAATGCTAAAAACCCTTCCAAAGCATGACAAAATCATGAGCAACACCAAAAATTTTATCTCTTGCCAGTGTTTAAATTAATGCCTTTCTCCTTTGCCATTAAGTAGGCTCCAGATAACACGAGAAGTTCTACCTGCTGAGCAAAAGCGGCTTCTGGTGTGACAGTGGGCTCAGTGCATTCAGTAAAGCCCAGACTCATCTGGTCTAGGACTCAGGACTCGGTCTCAAATAGGATCCATCAGTAAACCAGATCAGATCAGGGTTTGGGGATGGGAATCCCACGGATCATGCCAAGGGTTAGGAGTTGGTCAGTCAGCGTCAGACGGTCCAGAGGACTTCATCAGCCGGCAAGGGGAGGAGGGTAGCAGGACGCAGGGAGTCAGAGCAGGAAGAAGCCCTGTTAGAAGGCCCAAACGGAAGCTCAGGGTGCCGGGGAGAGGTGTTCAGTGTGCTGAGAATGAAGCTCGGGAACAGGGCGGAAAATGGCCCCTCTGTGTCCTAATCCCCGGGCAGCGGCCACAGCGCCTCACAGAGGAGGAGGGGTATGGTTCCCAGGTCTAGTCATCGGCTGTAACGCCCTGTGTGTTCTGGCTGGTTTGTGCCCACGGCACCGAGTCAGTACCACAGGCACTGCCTTCTCTTCTCTAAACTAAAGGGTAGTTTAGAACCAGGGTGACTGAAGGCAGGGGGATGAGGAAGACAGCCTTCAATCAGGGCTGAAGCTTCTTGAGTTTCTTTTGTCCAGATACTAGGTTTGGTCTGATCAGCCTTCAGGAGGGAATACAGAACTGGTCCATGGCAGAAAAATCTGGGTCCAGTCTTCACAGAGCCCTGGCCATCCCAAGAGCCTCTCAGCTGTCTCTTTGCTTTGGGGTGAAGAAATGTTAGGAGACCCTCAGTTTTGTGTGGCTCCAATAGCAGCCATGTTCAGTAATTAACTGGCCTGAACATCTGACTTTAGGTTTACAAACCTGGAGTTTTTCTCTTTGACACCTCACGTCTCCTTTCTGCAAGTTCTCAGAGAAAATGGAGGCTACCCTCCAAGAGTGCTTCTGCCAAAGGAGGGCAGGGAATATCGTCCACATGCTGCAAAGGGGAAGAATTTGGAGGAAAGGTGACTTTGATCTTAAAATTCTGCTTGAAAACACTGGGCTTTCAGTGTAGCCCCGAGGCATACCAGTCCATGTGAACTGTTGATTTCCCAGATCCAGGCAAACACATTTTGACTCTCAGGCCAGCAGGGGTGCTGAAGAAAACACTACAGAGTCGACCACAGTAAAGGGTGGGCCCTCAGGGGTGTGGCTCAAAGAGGGGAGGGGCATTCGGCCCACCTGGGTGTCAGGGTGCAGTGATGTTGCTGGTGGCTCTTAAGTCTTGGACAGACCTCCAACTTCTTCCAAGTGGTTTCCAAAGAGGGTACTTGGGGCACTGCAGGGGCTTTTACACGGAACAGTCAACCTTGTTTAACGTATTCTTCAATTACACGCTCGATTGCTTGAACAGCCTCTGCTTTCAGTGGGTACTGATGAACACGTGGCAGAGGTTTTCTTTTACCCAGCTGAATCTTCATGCATGGCGCAGAGTCAATGTGACTCGTAGACCAAGGTTTATCAGGGATGGTGTCTAAAAGACGGTTAGGCTCAACCATGGAGGATTAGGGTCAAAAAAGTAGAATGGCAATAGATGAGTCTCCTGGAGAATCTTGAAGCTTAGGGTCTCCTTGGAGGCATAAAAATATTTCCACCTTTGGAGAGAAGGAAAGATGGCCTTTATACGCTTCTAGGAAATCTCTCCCTAATAGGTGGCTAGGGCAGAAGGAAGTGGATGAGTGCCTTGAATCAGTCATAATAAAAAGGGACTGGAAGAGACTGGATGGACGGTGGATGGATGGATGGAGGGAAAGATAGGTGGATGGTGGATGGATGGATGATGGATGGATGGTGGATAAAATAATCCTCCTGTTCCTTTCCTCTATGAAAGTCAACTAATTATATTTCTAAGCTGCCTTTTATACCAAAGGCAGCTTTCCCCAATCATGACCCAAATAACTTCTCAAAATATTACTAGCAGTCAAACAGTTTTGACCTGCCTGCTTCTATGTTTATACTTAGTTGAACCACTTAACAAAGACCATCGCTCAAGTACAATTATATTTCTTCTTGAGAAATGATGCCACTAAACTCAATAGATATTTGTTAAATAAATATCAAGATGTGCTTTCTGAAACAGCTGAAGCCATTGAGTGGCAAATAAAAAATGTGAAATGTGGCCCTAAACTCTGAATAGCCTGCTTTACATCTCTCAGGGGGAAAGCTGATTGTGCCAGACCAAGAAATTTTGAGCAGTGGGTCCCCAAATGCTTTAAGAACTTTTCTAATTGCACGTTCATTATGAACACAGTTAAACTCACAGCATTCGTGTTTAACTAGGGAGCACGTGGAGATTGCAGCTGCCTGGGAATCCATGTGGTCTTATGTCCCGAGTCGTTCAAGCCCAGAGTCCGCTTCGGAGGACACGCAGTCTGAGCGCTGGTGTGATGGATGGGGGCGCAGGACGTCCTGGGAGAGGGGCTGCCAACAGGAAAGTGAGGAGGCCCACCTGCTACCCGGGACCCGGGAGCCGCTCCAGGTGAGGCCGGCCCTCCCCACTTTTCTGCACAAGCCTGTCTTCTGTTTGGGGCCAAACACCGTGTGTTCACAGTTTCTAGCTCCAGTGTCAGCACCTTGATGAGACAGAGTTAAAAGTGTTGTAAGAGCTGCCACACAGAGGAAAATACATCAAAGAAGATGCTGGGCAGTGAGCCTCTTCCTGGGGCCGGGGGCTCTGGGGTGTGGAGACCATGTTGGCAAACTGGACACTGTATTTTTCCTCCCCTGGATCCATGGGAAGGCCTGGCCATCTGACGGGCTTGGGTCAGTCACGTGTCCCAGGGCACAGAGGCTGGTGTGACAAGCTTGGGAGAGGAAGCCAGCTCCCTCCAGGGGTGCCAGCCTCTGGGGTGACTTCCCGGCCCCCGATTCCAGGAGGGTGATGTGACAATTTAGGGATTGAGGCTGAGGACCTGCAGCAGGAGGGGCGCTGGCCGCCCCACCCCCACCCCCCACGTCGATCCCTTTTATCTTTGCAATTTCAGGCTTTGGGTTCTCAACAAGATTCTCCATGCAGAGACATCACCACCATCTGCGGTACATACTGAGCGTCTCTCCGGATGTGTCAGCAAACAGACGAACGAAAGGACTCTCATCCTTGAAGAGTCTAGAGGGTAGGTCGCAGTGCCTGCCTCGTGCCCCAGGAGGATCCCAGGAGAATTATTTTACTCAGTTCTTAGTATGCGGACTTTCCATTAGTGTAAACAAGAAAGCCATCAGTATCCTGGTCTGGAACTTTGGGAGCAGAAATTAGCCTAATCTGGGGCAGCTGCATAGCTGTTGGCTTGCCCCTTGAGCTCACCAGCTTCCCACTCTGGTGCCCTTTCTCTTAGAAGCACGATAAGGACTCTGGAAGGAAGGTCCTGGCAAAATACTCCCCCTCACAGATCTGAACTTGCAAACACTTCTGGCGTCATCCCTGGACGATATCCAAATGAGCATGTAAGAGGTAATTGGAAGTAAACACAATTGTTCTTTCTGGTGTTTGGCATCCAGCAGCCCTTTCAGAAAAATTCCACACAGTGTGATCTGAGACCCCCAAGCTGGTCCTGGGGGCTGAGGTGGGGGTCGGAGGGTGCTGTGCAGGGAAGGCCCCGCAGGGGCCCGGGCAAAGCACATCCTTCGCTCCCCACGCTGTGGGACCCAGGGGAGGGGGCCAGGCCGCAGCGCGCTGGAACTTGGTCTTCCCGTGCACCTGGGGCGGCCTGCCCTTCTGGCCGCCCTCCAGCCTCGTCAGCCCTTTGTCCTGAGAGCGAGGCCACATGCTGACCCTTTGCCAGCGGGTCATAATTCTTCGCTGAAAGGCCGCCACTTTGAAGAAAATCATTTGTCTTTATCGCTGTGGGGCTCTCCTGACAATCTCCCAGATTATCAGCTAGGCCGTGCCGAGGTGACGCCCACGGCCCCATCCTGCCCTCACCTGGGGTCGGCCCCTCACAATGTTCAAGGGTCCTCACGATGCATGAACATGTTTCTCCATGGCGATGCTTGGCCCCAGAAACACTGAAACCAGCTTTGCAATCTTCTGCTATAAATGTTCTGTCATTTTAAAAGATGAATTCAGGTTAATGAACGTGAAGGTGTTGCTTAAGCCATCAAGTGGGGAACGCTTTGCCCCTGCTGTGACCGCACCAGAAACAGCAGCATCTGGTTTCGTGCCCAGCACCAGAGAGACACAGCGGACCACAAAAGTATGCCTTCAGGCCTGCGTAATGTACTCCTGCAACCCAACAAGCAAATTCAAAACCGTGCGCTGTGCCCTTAGTCACTCAGTCGTGACCCCGTGGCCTGGGGCCCGCCAGGTTCCTCTGTCCATGGGATTCTCCAGGCAAGAATCCTGAAGTGGGTTGCCATGCCTTTCTCCAGGAGATGTTCCCAGGGTCTCCTGGGAATCGAACCAGGGTCTCCTGCATTGCAGGCAGAATCATTACCAGCTGAGCTACCAGGGAAGCCCTAAATTCAAAAATGCTACAATTCAAAAACAGCAAAGGACTTGAGTAGACATTTCTCCAAGTAAGGTAAACAGACAGCCAATGGGCGCATGGAAAGAGGAGTCTCAGCACTGGTCACTGAGAAACACAAATCTAAACCACAATGAGATACCACCTCACCCTCATTAGGGTGACCCTTGTCCGGGAAAAAACAGAAGCGACAAGTGCTGGGAAGGTCATGGAAAGGCTGCAGCCCTGGTGCCCTGCTGTTGGGATTGTAAAATGGTGCAGCCCTGCTCCAGGACATGGCATGCTGGTTTCCCAGATGTTAAAAGTAGGATCTCAAAGAGATATTGATACACTCCTGCTCAAAGCAGCATCTTGCATCGTTCATCGCAGTTAAAACAGAAGAAGCAACGCAAATGTCCACAACAGGTGATGGGCCAGAAAACGTGGTCTTGGCACGCAGCGGAACGTCATCTGGCCTGTGAGGGGAGCGGGTCCTGACACCCGCTACCACACAAATGGAGCTTGAGGACGTTATGCTCAGTGAGGTAAGCCAGACGCAAGAGGACGAACACTGTGCTTCCGTTCCTGCGAGGTCCCTAGAGCAGTCAGACACACAGAGACAGAGGGAGGCTGGGGAGGGGAGGGAGCTAGTGTTTGACGGGGACAGAGTTTCTGTTTGGGCCGATGAGAGAGTTCTGGAGAGGAAGGTGTAAGGGTTGCCTGCCACTGAGCTGTGCCTTTGAAACTGGTTAAGCTGGTGATTTTATGTTGTGCGCATGACAGGCTCAGGACCACGGTGTCACCCGGTTTGGGGCAGGCGGGAGGGGGGGTGGGCCAGGGAAGCAGGCCCAGCCCGGGGACCGGATAGCAGCAGCAGGTGCCGCCTGGAGTCCACGTGCCAGAGAGAGAGCCACGCCCTGGGACCCCCGGTCCCTCTTGCTCTTCCTCGGTCTCCATCTCTCACTCCAGAGTCACGGGGCTTGGAGGGGCCAGGGTGGGGGCATCAGGAGGCCCTCGCCTGGGAAGAGTGAGGGGTTGGCATGGCACTTCCGCGTCCATCGGGTTCTGGGGCATCTTCTCAGTTCGGCTACAGGAGCCCCCATCTGCCTTGGGCCCTCTGGCCCTGAACCAGTTAATAAAAAAGACACAATTTAACTGAGCATCATAAGAAAAGATGTAGAACACTCCCAGCTGAGCAGACTCTACAATTTAAAGATGTCAACTGGAACCTAATAAATCGAAGAGCGTGATTCCAAACAAAAGGCCGGACAGGTTCCACCCTTGCCGGGGCTGGACGAGACAAATCTGAGCCTCACCTGCCAGAACAATGGCATGAAAGACACAGGTGTTGCTCCAGTTTGAAGACAAAGGAGGTGGAAAATCAAAGGGAGGCACTTAAGTTCACAGCGGTACTGCTCGAACGAAAGAAAAAAGCTCCATAGAGAAGCCTGGTTATATAACAAATGCTTTTCTTGCTGAGAGTCCGGTGTTGACGCTAAGTCCCCACGCTCCCCTCCCGCCTTGCGGTCAGGGCAGGGTGCTGTGGCCTGAAACGGGCACGGTGGGGACACCGCGCACCAGACCTCAGTCAACCTCCCCAGCAGTCAGAGCCCCAGCCACCCCTCTCGGACGCGGGTCAGCCCCAGAACCCCAGGCTCCAGCCCCCCAGGCCTGCACCTCAAGCCTCCAGGCTCTGACCCACTTCCATGCCAGGCCCTTCCACGTTCCTTCCACCAGCACCTATCAAGAGCCCACAGCATCCACGATATTTGCAAATATATCATTCTATAGAAAACAAAGAACTCTCTCACCCAAAGAAAAGAATGGACATTAAGGTTGATTACGCCCAGCTCCCAGCCAGTCCCAGACTCTGGCCGATCTCCGGAATTCCTTGCCCCAGTCATTTAAAAGATAACTACTATGAACAACCTTGGAGAAGAACAGGCCCCCTTAAGACAATAGCTTTCCACACATATGCCTGTATATACTTACTCTTTCCTTGGGTCTGTGCTGCTGCTGCTGCTGCTAAGTAGCTTCAGTCATGTCCGACTCTATGCAACCCCATAGACGGCAGCCCACTAGGCTCCCCCGTCCCTGGGATTCTCCAGGCAGGAACACTGGAGTGGGGTGCCATTTCCTTCTCCACCGGGTCAGTGCTGCAGCTTACTAATCTGACTGCTGCCACTTCTCGCCTCATTAAAAGTGATCTGTTGCTGGAAAGTGCTGGTCTTTTCTTTCTCCAAACCTCGCTTTCTCTAATTCCCTTACCCTACCATCTCTACAATACTTCACAAGGACTTCTCTAAACTTTCAGTGACTTGCAGATGGCCTGGAAAGCACACAGGTGCCAACCACACCCATGTCCCTAGGCCTCAAGCCTGGCTGGCACCTCCCTCCAGGTCCCCAGGGGTAGCCCAGGGCTTGGCCAGGTCAGGGTGTGTTTGGGGGACCCTCTGCCCCTGCCTCCAGCCGTCCCACTGGGAGCCGACCCACTAAGTAAAATGACCTGTTTGCATCTAAGCAAAGTGCCGGGGACAACGCTGTGCGTGGTAGCCGCTGTTTCAGGCAACAGCCTTCAAGAAAAAGCCGTTTCCAATAAGCCTGTCCTGCTGCCATCCACCGTCACCTCAGCTGACTCAGCCCTGTGACTCTGATGGGGACCCGGGGATACAGGTCACACGATGCAAGCTGCACACGATACAAACTGCTTCAGTGATGAGATCGCAGTTCAGAACTCACAGGAGAACAGCCATCATCGCCCTTAAATGTGAACAAGATGGTGCCCCGTGGCTGAAGGAAGTGACCACCCGCCGGGGGGCTTTCAAGCCACCACGGAACCCACCTGCGCCTGCTCGGGATGCCGGTGAGAGATCCGCATGAGGGTGGAGCCTTGAAGGCCCAGCAGGCTCCATGTCCAGAGGGAGCTCTTTCTGGATCACGGGCGTGGCCTCAGGGAGGGGTTGGGGGGCCAGCGGCAGGGGTTCTCTGAGTCTTTACAAAGGAGCCCGGACCTCACCGTGGGGGCTCCACCCTGCCGACCCGATCACCTCCCGGGGGCCCACCTCTGGACACCATCCCCCGAGGTTTGGTTTCAGCAGGTGAATCTGGGGGACGCAGGCCTTCAGCCCCCGGCGTGCAGAGCTGTGTGCAGAGTTGCTGACGTCCAGAGCTGCCCTGTAGGGAGAGGGAAGCGGAGCTTTGCTGTCGTGTGAAGACAGGTCAGTACACGTGATCATAAAATGTTGTGGCTGCGAGCCATGAACTGCGCTGGGATTCGTGGCCCCCAGGGGAGAGGAATTCGATCCAGGACCAGAGAGGAGGCTTGATCACTAGGAGGTTTGCATGGCAGAGTTTGATTAAAGTGCAAAAGAGATAGAGAAAGCTTCTGACAGAGACATCAGAAGGAGACAGAAAGAGTGCCCCCTTGCTAGTTTTTAGCAAGGCGTTTTATACCTGTTGGCAAGCTGCTAATCAGATAAAAGAAACACCTCAAGACTGAGAGAGTCCCACAGCATGCATTTAGAGAGAGAGTGGCAGAAAGGGAGTCATCTCCGGCCAGAAAACAATTGACATGAGTATGGAAGAAAGGCAGGTTTCCAAACAAATACATAGTTTCATTGACATAGCTTAAGAAAATATTTCCATAAGAAAAGCGCATTGGTTAGCTCAAGGTTTGAGATAAAGATAAGTTCAGGTGGAACCAGGTGTCGTCATGACAACACAGGATTAAAGCTGGCTCCTTTAATTTTGTGCAGGGAAGTAAAAAGAGTCTGCCCCTTGGAATTTATTTCCTCCTGCCTCTTGAGGACCTCTGGCCTCCCTACCGAGCCTGTTAACCTTCTCAGCCGCACATGGCGGCTGACTTGAGACGGTGAGAGTGGCTTTGCTGGACACAGCCAGACACCCCACCCGGCTGTGAACCCAATGCCTTCAGGCCCCGTCTCCCAAGGCCTTTTCTCTTCACCCTGCCATCTTAAACTTTCCGTACTTATGAGCATGAATTACTTTTATAACAGAAAACGGTAAACCATTTTTAAAATAAGTTACAATTGTCAAGAAAAAATCAGCTTCATAAAGTCTAGTTGTATAATCAAATGGTAGGTTTCTTGCCAAAAAAAGCCAGTTTGAGCTTTTGTGCAAGAGATTCCCCTTCCAATGTTAATATTCTGAAATCCCAAAATACTTGATTTCCCATAATCAGAAGACTCCACGATCCTTACAAGACACTACTGTGCAAATTAGGATGATCATTTCTGAGCCATGGAAAAATCAACTGGGGACATTATTTTTTAACATTTGTTGTTAATCTGGGATATAAATGCCTTTAATTGGGGATTTCTCTTCCAGCAGCTAATTTTAGATTAGCTGTTAGAGTGAACGCTTCCACATGGAGAGAGTCTATGTTTATACCAGCTGACAGGAAGCTTCATCTCAGAGCCAGGAGAGGCCAGAGCTGATGTAAACGTTTGGAGCCATTTTTAATGCAGGGGTTTCTATTATTCTTAATAGAAAGGAGCATACTTCAAATAGTAACGACAAAATCACCAACATGAACATTTCCTCTTCAAGACTTGCGGCACTCGTCTTGGCCTCTAAAGGAGGCCCTGACGTCCTCTTTCAGATCCCATTTCATTTCCCGCCTTTCCCCCCACACTATTCTGTTTTCAGAGTGGACTCTAACGTTTCTGGCCATACAAGTGAAGAAACCAGTGTGACTGACTGGTCGTCCCTGAGGAACGCGTAGACCCCGGCTTCCTGAACTGAGTCCCCAGATGCTGCATTTCCGAGATGTCAAAGGTGACATGAGGGGCAGGGACGGGGGTGGAACTGTTGGGGGAAGCACGCTGGCTGAGACCACCCGCCCTGGCCGGGCACCGCACTAACCATTTGCAAGAGTTGTTTTATGACAGGAGAGCCTGGTGAGGAACACGGAACTAATAAGCCACCACCGACTGGAAGAGTTTGGGAAAGGTCAAAAGGAGACACCACATGTCTGACCACCTCCCAGAATCCTCTCTGGCATCCACCTTGGCTGAACAGGGCGCGCACCACCAGGAAGGACTCTGAGTCAGAATGACTGGCTAAAGGCAACCCGAAAACTAATCCCATCACCATGAAACAGAGCAGCTCTCCTGGGTTCCCTTACCCTCCTGCTCTCCCCCTGGGCGCCCCTTCCCAATAAAGTCTCTGACTTTGTCAGCACGTGTGTCTCCAAGGGCAATTCATTTCTGAGTGTCAGATAAGAGCCCAGTTTTGGGCCCTGGCAAGGATCCTCCTTCCTGCAACATGGAGGGGTGGGGCAGGTCCTGTGGCTCAAGGAATTTCCCCTCGTTTCTTATTAACGGACCCTTCGCACGTGTCCCACATGCTGGTGTACATACAGTGACGTATTGCTTCATCCTTTATCCCTTGACTCCCTGCTGGAGACTCACCCTCCACAGGCCCTCTCGGGAAGTCTGCTGTCAACAAGCTCTTTGTTTTTAGCCCAGTTTTTTCAAACGCACTGTAATCCGTTGACTCTAAGTAGCCATTGATTGAAAACACAGTACGTTTGTGTACTACGGAAGTAAAAGAGCAGTAGGTGCTGTTAAGTAAACTACGCCTCCGCGGCTGTGCGTTCTAGGATGTTGCTGCTGTTGTATTGTTCAGTCACCAAGCTGTGTCTGGTTCTTTACCACCCTATAGCCTTCAGCAGCCCAGCCCTCCCTGTCTTTCACCATCTCCCAGAGTTTGCTCAGATCCCTTGTGGCTCAGCTGGCAAAGAATCCGCCTGCAATGAGGGAGACGGGTTCGGTCCCCAGGTTGGGAAGACCCCCTGGGGAAGGGAAAGGCTCCCCACCCCAGTATTCTGGCCTGGAGAATTCCAGGGATTATACAGTCCATGGGGTCACAGAGAGTCGGACACGACTGAGCGACTTTCACTGTCTCATGTCCGGGAGACACTGTGACTCTGAGAATGTTATGACGCTCTAATGACCATATTAGGGTCTGGCGACCTCTGTTCCCTCTCCAGGCTCATCAGTTACCTGCAGCCACCGGGCACACCTCCCAAAAGTCAGTGCTGTGAATGCTCCTCTTTATTTGCTCAGACTCCATAGTCTGCACTGTGGGCCCGGGGTGGGGGGTTCCCTTGCCCACTCCAGGGGCCTTCTCTGAGCCACCAACACGAGCGGCCCGTGAATATGGCTGGTTACAGACCGTGCTCCCTCGTGCGTCTGCTGGGCTGCCTGGGGAAGGTGCACTCAGGCCCCTTCCCAGTGGTCTCAGGGCTCCGAGCCATCAGACGATGGAGGCCTGGGTGTGCCGTGAGAGCCAGAATGAAAGGCACCAAGTCTGAAGGATGCCCGGGGCCACTAGACGTCAGGGGCCGGGAGGGAGAGCAGCTTGGGGAGCCCCCAGACCTGAGTCTAGCTCCTCAGCCCCTTGGTGACCCCTGAACTGCACTGAACTCCCCTGCAGGAGCCCAAGGGCAGGGGAGGTGGGATCCTGGAGACTGAAGGGCTGAGTGGACGGCCTCCACCCTGGACCCCGGAGTGTGGTGCCTGAGTCTCTCCAGGCTCAAGGCTGGGGGCTGACTTTCCACTGAGATACTGGCAGAAACATGACTCACAGCCAAGAGCCAAGGGGAAACTGAAATAGATCCATCCTAACCGGCAGTGAAGCCAGCCCCCATGAGCTCAAGACCCTCCAGCACACAGCCCAGAACTTCTGAGGGCGTTGGGGACAGCCAGCTCCAGGAGGTGTCCGTCACAAGTCCAGGGGCACAAGCAGAAACAGGAACACTGACTTACAGCTAAAGGTCAGTCAATAGGAGACCCACCAATGAGTCAGAGCCTAACCAGCAAAGGGGCGTTAAAATAGCTATGAAACACGTGCTAAAGAGTCAGCAGGTAACAGATATACACAAAGAGCAGGAACTTTCAGAAGAGATATTCGAGACATGAAAAATAGAGTATTTAAAGAAAAAAAAGTCATTGATTGGGATCAACATTAGATTAAACACATCAAACTAAAATATTCGTGAATTTGAAAACAGGTCAATAAAAAAAAAGATTTATTAAAAAGTGAAGAAAACCCAAATGACCTGTGGACAATATCACATGGCTTACAGATGTGCAGTTAGAGTCCCAGAAAGAGACAGAGCAAGAGAAGGGTGGCACAAAAAACTTACTTAAAACAAGTGGTGAAGAAAGGATGTTTAATGAAACTTGCTAAAGATGGTGAGGGTCTGCCCAGAGGAGCGAACAAGGACCCTCTCCAACGGACAGCTCCCCTGCCCAGGAGGCCAGCAGAGGAGGCTTTAAAGGGCATCTTTATCTTAGACTTTCCCCCATTTCTGGGTCACTCTTTGCTATTCTGCTGTTGTGACAACACCCAACTCTGGATTCCTTTTGTCTGATAAGCAGATCTCTCATGCACAACCCCGATCCCCTCTTCCATTTTCCCACAGTAAGTCACTGTACTTGGCCATTACTTACCTGTGTTACTCACCTATCACTTACCCATGCACTTCCTTCAGAACTGATTCAGAACAAGGCTCACATGTATTCAGCTCTTACCCTGTGCCAGGAACTGTGCTAAACATTCCACATGGAAGGTGAATAAATTCGTTAAACCTGCCGGCCCTGCATGCATGGGCGTCATCACAGCCTCTGTGCCAAGTGGGAGGAGGCCAATCAGGCCGGGAGGGGCCCCTGGTCTAAACACCATCTAAATCCATCCTTCCTGCAACATCCAAGTGCTGGAGCAAATAGAAAACAGGCTGAAGCAACCACACCCCTAACTCCCCCAGGCCTGCTTCCCTTTAGACAGGTGACAGGAGTGGGCTATATGCCCAGTGGTGTCAGAAAGACAGAAACACGGGACGGGGTCGGGCCCACTGCATGAGGTGTTCTGTGGGGAGTCATGTGAGACGCCCCATCACAGAGGCACAACTGTGTGCCCCAACTAGCAGCTGACCTCAGAGAAGACACTTGAGGAGCCCCTCGGGGCCTTCTAGGGACCTGCTCCCCCGGCTTCCTGTCTCTCTTCCATTCCTTCTGTGTTTCAGGCTGTTTCTAAAACTCTAACAAATAAACAGAATGTCTAGAGTCTGAGAGTATGAGGAAGGGCTCACCCCTTCTGTGGTGAGTGGACCTGGGAGACGCCTCCCCTGGGTGACAAAGAGGGCCCTGTGGAAAGCAGCGAAGGGTCAGTGGCTGAAATCAGGAGGAAAGGTGGCTTCAGAGATCAACACGCCTGAGAGGCCACGGAGGGACAAGTTCGGGACAAGCTCGCGGCAAGTCGGCTCCAATAACCCCCCAGCCCCCTCCCCCCTCCCGCAACCGCCACCAAGCTCTTTCTCCCACATCCTGGTTTCTGCAGGCGACTGCTCCACCCACACCCCACTGGAGCCTCACAGGAAACTCTCTGTGAGATGGCTGCTTTTCCATCCTTTACATAATAGGAGGGGCTGGATTAAAAGTAAAATAATTGCCCCTTACAGGGATAAAGAAGGATTTGACATCCCAAACAACAAGTGTAAAGGAAGTCTGGAATAATATCCGCTCATAAATCCCAGATTATTTGCATATAAATAAATGCACAATTAATTCAGAAGAAAACAGGTTCTAATATTGATAGATAAAGAACACTTCGGTCAACCAATTATTTATAACAGAACGGACAAGGTAGAAGGCCCTTTCAGAAGACGTGGAAGCCGAGTCTGATGAGCTGTGATGAGAGGAGGTTGTCCTATAACACTAAGAAGGAAAATGAGGCAGACCGGCTTCTGATAAACAGTCATTAGTAAAGCCGAGTGACCTCAGAGATCACTCTCGCGAGAAGCTCTCACTGTCACCCAGACTTTGGGGAATTTCCGGGATGGCCCCTAAGAGCCCATGGAGCCTCTGTAAGTCCTGCAAGGGAGAGAGAATGCACTCCCGCACGCGTTACTGCAAAACAGCGGGAGAGGCGGCTGCCTAAGCGGAAAGAGGGCAGCAGGGACGCCCTGCAGCCCGACTCCCACCGTCAGTGGCAAGGGCGGCGTTTTCCCTCCCTGCGCCCCCTTCCCACCCTCAACAGCGCTGGGCGGGAGGGTGAGGTTGTCACAGATTCCACGCTAAGGACCCTGCAGTCAGTTTGGGACTGCTTTGCACCTAAATTGAGGCAATCTGGGCACAGAAGTTTCCGCCTGGCCTGAGAGGCTGGTGAATGGGATTTGGGAAAAGAGCCTGCTGGTCTGGTTCGACTCTTTGCTGGAGGCGCCCTCCTTTAACTTTTGCTTTTCCTCTGACGCCCTCTTCAGGGTGTTTGTGAAAAGTGCCCCGAATCTAAGGCCTCTGGGTGAGCCGTGCTCAGTCTCTGGGCTATTGACACGGAGCTCGGGCAGCTGCCAGACCTGGGGTGACGGGGGACGTGCACTGGCCACCTCAGCCGGCCCAGAGCTGGGTCTCGGGGAACTGTGGCCACCCCAGAGGACAGACAGGTCCTAGTCGGAGCCTGAGTCACCTGTTGCGGTTTGCCTCCGTGGGGTGGGCACCCCTGTGGGTGAGCTTGCTGGAGCCCCTCCTTTAAGTTATGGGAAGGAAAGAGGCACCGTGCGTGTGCAGGTCCAGTGAGAGGCCCCTTGTGAGACCCAGAGCGCCGTGCTCATACCAGGAGAGGCCTGGCTCCCTGCCTGGCGGGACTGGTCAGTCACTGAGGGGCCCTGGCCTCTGCCCGGGGCGGCCTGTGGTCCTGCGTGCGGAAGCCTGGCTGGACTTCCCTCAGGGGGAAGGGCTGAGCTCACCTTTCTGCAAGTCTCCCTCAAATCTCCGAGTGTCACACAGCACTCAGCTTGTCCTGGACCCACAGGATGCTAGTCTTGTGAGTCATCTAAACAGTCACAAACACAGGCTCTCAGAGTCAGAAGGAAGCTCGGCTCCTCTGCACTGTGTTCAGTGTCTCAGATTTCATATGGGGACAGTCGCTGAAGGCCAGGCCCACAGGACTCAGCAGGAAAGTCTCCGATGACCAGGACCAGCCCAGAGGAAGTGGGAGTAGTCCTCGGTGTGGCAAGAGCTGCCACACTTTACACACTTTATGTGTAAACATTTGTATGCTTACCCATTTTATGTGTAAACGTTTGTATGCTTACACATTTTATGGGTAAACATTTGTATGTTTACACATTTTATGGGTAAACGTTTGTATGTTTACACATTTTATGGGTAAACGTTTTTACAAGAGGCGAGGGGACCTGTGGAGCTGGAAGTGGTTACTGAACAGGTTTTGGGGGCTGGGATTTGGATATGTATATGTCACCCAGCCCAGATTATCCCAAGCTTTCTGGGCAGGTTGGCCAAGGAGCTGATGGGAGCAGACAAGCCACATGGCTGTGTCTGAGCAATATGATGCTCTGAGCGGGTGCCCTGGCCTTGCTCTCCGGACACCGGCAGCCACTGGAGGCAGGAGCCAGACTCTGACTGGGGGTCCTGGAGCCCCGGTGAGCAGGAAAGAATGGCTGTGTCTGGGTCTCCAGTTGGCAAGGGGTGAGGTGATGCCATTGATTTCTCAGATGACAGGCACAGGCATGCCCCTGAGCTGCGGTGCTTGCTGTGCGGTGACGTTTCTGGAATCAAGGTGCCTCTCAGAACCAACACCAGAGGAAATCAAGGAGACACGCGCTCACACTTCTAGCCCAGCCCTGTGGCCTGGCGGGCTACAGCTCCCTGCCTCTGTCATACCACACACCACGAAACCATAACTTCAGTTTCAGTCCCTAATTATGACTTCAAATAGTTTCAAAACCCCTTCAGTCTGAAGCATTAAAATGAAAAGTTAGTGGGCATGCCACTGACTGTGAGCTGATGGCCGAATGGCAGGGAAGCTCAGAGCCCAGCCCTTCCCAGCCCACCACCCCCTTCCCACCCCCTTGTCTGCCCTGTGTACAAAAGCTAAGGAAGCAGATGGGATGTGCGCTTCTCTTGATGCCAAGAGCCTGATACTGGCTGGGCTGAGGGTCCCAGGTAGGGCCGTGCCTCCCTGCACAGGGACAGGCCGTTCCTGACCTGCAGCAGGCACGCTTCTGGCTTCCTCATGGGCACAGCACACTTCTGAACGTAAGTGGATTGTGGGGCGTGCCCTCCCGGTGCAGATGGCACAGACGCTCCTGGGAGAGCTAAGGGAGCATTGCCCTGCATCTGGACAGATTAGCCCGTTGTTAGTGGCTCTGTTTCTTGGCGGCAGACTGACATCTTAGCAAAGGGCCAGCTGGCCTGCAAAGCACAGGATGGATCAGGGAAAACAGATTTGTGCAACCCCCAGAGCTTCTTAAAAAACAGCTCAAAGGGCAGATAGTGCAGAGAATAGGCCAGGAGTTTCTTTTATACAGGATAGGCTTGAGCATTATGGGACGGGTCATATTCTTGATTTTATTTAAGAATAACTATGCTTCACTAAGCCTTAAAGCTACCTCTACATTATCTGATGCTCTATTTCCAATGAAAATAAGAGAAGTGCAATTTCAATATACCCCTTATGTGACTCATTTAAAAACCCAGACATTTGGAAACATCTTCAGATTTTACTTTGCATCCTCAAAGTTACCTCCTAAAATCACCCCAAAAAACACACCAAGAAGAACTCAGTGTCCACTAGAAAGGAGCCCTTGGTGTAGAATATCCCACTAGAATGGAGTCCTTGGGTAGAATGTCCCACTAGAATGGGGTCTTTAAGGTAGAATGTCCCACTAGAATGGAGGCCTTGGGTAGAATGTCCCACTAGAATGGAGCCCTTGGGTTAAACTGTCCCACCAGATGGATCCCTTGGTGTTGAATGTCCCACTAGAATGGAGTCTTTTGGTAGAATGTCCTATTCAAATGGAAACCTTGAGTAGAATCTCCCACTAAAATGGAGCCCTTGGGTGAATGTCCCACTAGAATGTAGCCCTTGGGGTAGAATGTCCCAGTAGAATGGAGTCTTTGGGTAGAATGTCACACTAGAATGGAGCCCTCAGTTAGAATGTCCTATTAGAATGGAGCCCTTGGGTAGAATGTCCCACTAGAATGAGCCCTTGGGTAGAATGTCCCACTAGAATGGACCCCTCAGTTAGAATGTCCCAGTAGAATGGAGCCCTTGGGTAGAATGTCCCAGTAGAATGGAGCCCTTGGGTAGAATGTCCCAGTAGAATGGAGCCCTTGGGTAGAATGTCCTACTAGAATGGAGCCCTTGGGTAGAATGTCCCAGTAGAATGGAGCCCTTGGGTAGAATGTCCCAGTAGAATGGAGCCTTTGGGTAGAATATCCCACTAGAATGAGCCCTTGGGTAGAATGTCCCACTAGAATGGAGCCCTTGTGCAGTAACACAGAGCTAGCAACCTAGTTGTTAGTTCTTGCAGAGCAGGGTGCAGGCCTAAAATGTGGCAGGAAGGCAGAGCACCGTCTCTGGGTCTTGCAGGAAATGTTGGCCAGGTTCGGTGCTACTGAGGTGCTGACCCTCTCCATGGACAGACCAAACATGTCTTTAGGACAACAGGAAGCATAGCAAGGGGCAGAATTTTCATCCTGACTGCGTAAAAATATCTCATAAAAAAGACAACGGTAGAGTCACATGCAAAAGAATGATACTGGGTCCCTATCTACTTCACACTATGTACAAAAATTAACCCAGAATGGATCAGGGAACTAAATTTAAGAGCTAAAACTAGAATATGCTTAAAAAGCATACAGTAAGTCTGCAATTTCTTGTTAGGCAAAGCCTCTTAGACATAACACCAAAAGCACAAGCAACAAAAGGAAAAAAACAACAACTGGATATCATCTGGATTAGAAAATTGTGTTACAAAGTAAACCATCAAGAAAGTGAAAAGACAAGCAACACAATTAGAGGAAATATTTGTAAATCATATATTTGATGAGACATATCTAAAAATATATGAAAAACACTAGTCAACAATTTCAAAGATAAATTGCCCCATTTAAAAATGGTGAAACACCCTGCATAAACTTTTCTGTAAGGGGCCGATATGTATGAATGGCTAATAAGCACATGAGAAAATGCTCAACATCACTTTCAGTTCAGTTGTTGCTCAGTCGCGTCCGACTCTGTGCGACCCCGTGAACTGCAGCACGCCAGGCCTCCCTGTCCATCACCAGCTCCCACACGGAGACACCAGTGCACACGTGGGTTATAGTCAGGACGCCAGATGGTGAGTGTTGGCAAGGATTCCACTCCAAGACGTGACCCAAGTAAAATGAAAACACACAAAAACTAGTACACAAATACTCCCAGTAGCACAACAGCCCCACACTGGAAACAATTCGAATGTCCAGATGATGAATAAATAAAATGTGGTAGATCCATACAACTGCATAAAAAGAAATGGGGTACTGATACATGGAAGAACCTTGTGAACATCATTACGTAAGTGAAAGAATCCAGTCACAAAAGGCCACATATTACATGTGATTCCATTTGTATGAAATATCCCGAATGGACAAATCTAGAGACAGGAAGTGGTTCAGTGTCCGTCCTGGGCTGGCGGGACTGGGGACCACGGGGAGAGACTGCTATTGGACAGCTGGGCATGAGCTTTCTTTCTCAGATACAGGAATGTTCTACAGCTGGGCTTCCTCGCACCCTGGGTTTACGGCACACTCACCACGTGCTGTGTTGGGTCTGTGGCACAGGGGGTCTTCACTGCGGTGCACAGACTCTCTACTTGTGCAGGGTGGCCTCAGTAGCTCTGTGGCATGTGGGGTCTCAGTTCTCAGGGGAGGGATGGTACCCTCCTCCCCTGCACTGGGAGGTGGAGTTTTAACACTGGACCACCAGGCAAGTCCCAACCCTGTGGTTTTAACACCAAAGCCACTGAAGTGCACACTGTAAATGGGTGAATTGTATGTGAATTTTATCCCAATAAAGTTGTTTAAAAAGTAAGAAAAAAAAGACACAGGAAAGAAATCCAGTAATACTGAAGATATTTGCCTCTGGATGGTCCAAATACAATTATCTTTTTCTTATTTACTTATTTAGTTTATTTGTAAATCTTTATTATTTTTTTTAACTACAGAACAGTATGAGATTATTTATTTGTTGAAAAACTGGATATATATCTCCAGCTCTTGGTGAGTCCTTGATGTGTGATAGGTTATATCTTCATTCAAGGAAAACTGTGAGCAAGAACCAGTAATACTGTATTGTGTTGAGTCCAAGCTCACTCTGTTCGCTGCACAACAGGCCCGTGAATCCGAGAGATGAGGTGTTGAGGCAGGGAAGAGACTTTAGTCGGGGAGCTGGTAGACCAACAGGGTGGCAGGCTAGTGCCTCAAAATAACCATCTTATTGGGGTCTGGATGCCAGGTTCTTTTACAGATCAGAGAGAAAAGAGCAATGAGAAACTAAAGTCAAAAGGAAGACTAGAGAGGGAGATGCAGTGGGGAGGTAAAGTAAAAGGGTCTTTCAGTTCAGTTCGGTTGCTCAGTCGTGTCCGACTCTGCGACCCCATGAATCACAGCACGCCAGGCCTCCCTGTCCATCACCAACTCCCGGAGTTCACTCAAACTCATGTCCATGGAGTCAGTGATGCCATCCAGCCATCTCATCCTCTGTCGTCCCCTTCTCTTCCTGCCTTCAATCTTTCTGAGCATCAGGGTCTTTTCCAATGAGTCAGTTCTTCACATCAGGTGGCCAAAGGGTCTTTAGTCTTGCAAAACATCTCCAAGGGAATGTCCAGCCTTCGGAAGGGGTCTGTTAACCTCTTCTATTCACAGGTGGGCAGGGATGAACTATCTCTCCTTGAGCTGAACAAGGCACTTTAGTTTACAGTCGAACAGAGGGGCAGGGTCCTGCAGGCAAGCCATTGAGTATGATTGTAATAATAAAAACAAGCCAAAGAAACAGTTTCCAACATGGAGTCAGAACTGGCTTCCTCCCTGCAACAACTATAAGATGATACTACCATATTTAAGAGGATTCTTCTCTTCTAACCACTGCACACAAATTAAAGAATCCTGACAGATTTAGAGCTGCAGCTCGGCCCTGCGCACCCAGCCCTGAGGACCAGGCTCTGCTGGGAGGCGGCTGCTCACCCAGCGGGTGGAGCCACTCCAGGGCTTAGGGAGGCGCAAGGGGCAGTTCTGCGAACATTTGCAAATACAGTGCTCGGAGCAGCTCTCTGCTCCGCTTTGCTCTGTCATTTCAGACCTGCCGCTTCCTGGGTATTGACACCACACCACACAACACGCTGTTTCCCCGGACCAATCACACGGAAGGAGCAAAACCCTCAGCAGGCGCAGGCGACTGTGCAGAGGACAGAGCCCAGACCCGCAGACCAGACCCTGGACCAGTCTTGTTTACTGTTTCCTGTCTTGATTGCTTTTCCTCAAATCTCTTAAGTGTAAAAAAGGAACACAAGATTACAAATAGCTAGATATGAAAGCCAAATTTCATTCAGGTACTTTAGTCCATTCAGGAAAAAAAGATGAATGGAGGGCTGAACACTTTCAAAGTGAAGTTTTCGCACTGGAGCAGTGATGCTGACCGTTCTCTCTGCAAGATTCCTTCAGCGGCTCCTCCTCCCTGGAGCTCATGCACAAGTGGGCAGAGACCCCGAGGCTGACACTGACGGAGCAGCCAGAGGGCAAAGGAGCCTGAAGCCCCACTACTGTGGCCACCTGATGCGAAAAGCCCACTCACAGGAAAAGCCCCTGATGCCTGGGAAAGACTGAGAGGAGGAGGGGACAACAGAGGGTGAGACGGCTGGACAGCATCACCGACTCGATGGACCTGAGTTTGAACACGCTCCAGGAGGTGGTGAAGGACAGGGCAGCCCGGCGTGCTGCCGTCCCTGGGGTCGCAGAGAGTTAGAGATGACTGAGTGACTGAACAGCAGCAGGAGGCTTCCAGAGACAGGACCAGGGGAGGCCCCGGAGAGGAAGGGGCTCTGAGCGAGCCACAGCAAGGGCCACACGAGCAGGCGCAGCAGGGCACAGGGCTCTAGGAGGGCCATGGGCAGCTGAGGGGTTTACGAGAAACTCAGAACATCAGCCAGGGGGCCCCGGGAGCGTCTTCTCTGCCAGCTCCCAGTTCCGGCCTTAACCCTCCTGTCGCTGGTACAAAGCAGCAGCTGCTTGCGGCCCAGAGAGAAGAGCAAACCCCTCCCCGTGCTGACCGCTTGCCTGTCACCATGTCAGTGACACTGGGTGTGGGCAGAGGCCATCAACTGCTGATGGGCCTCCCACACCCAGTTTAAGGTTCTCCCGGCCCTAAACTGCTACAACTGTACGGATAAGAGAACTCATACACTCAACATCATCTTTACACAAAGCTACCTGTTAACACTAAAGCATAAAGCAAACGTGCCTCAGCAGACATGCCCACGTTTCCAGAAGAAGAAGCCAAAGAGAGTCCTAAGAACACAGTGGGAGGTCATCTCACTGGAGTCAGGTCTTTAATTTAAACCAGTGAATATATCATTTTATATAAGACTAAGAAAACTGTTCATTAAAATACATTTTCATTTGGAGTGTTTGAAAATCTAACAGTAAATTTTACAAAGCTGTTTTGAAAACGAGTAGAAATATCCTTGGAAAACAGTGTCCATATGGCTCTCTGTTGCCTTTGGAGTTTAGTATACACTAAAAGGTTTGCTGTTTCCATTCAAAGATAGTGATTTATTTATGGCGTATTAAGTTTGAAAAATGAATTCTGTACAGACACACGCCTTCTATCAATACAAATGTACATGCATCCGATGTAAGCTTGGAGCCACCGCACAACTTCATCTCGGGGTCCCGCCACCTACAGGGCTTCCTGCAGCAGCAGCCGCAGCCTCTGCAGCTCGTCACTGGCTGGGGTTGCCCACTCCCGCCGCAGGTACTGGATGTCCACGCTGCCAGAGGCTCTGGCCAGCACCAGAGCCAGGAAGCCACCGCGGGTCTTCTCTGCTTCCCCCACAACGGTCATGGCCACCAACCTGGAATCAAGAAGCACATGCTGTGTGATCGGGGGTCACCTGATTACCCACCTCCCCCAGGGGCAGCAGGAGGGACAGAAATGCTGAAAACACAGCGGGCAGCCCCCTGACATCAGTCTGGGGATGGTTTTCTGGACCTGACTCCAAAAGGAAACAGGTGGGATGACTAAGAAGGTAGAAGAAGCCAAAGACAAACAGGAAGGGCTGCCTGGAGACAGAGAAGACATTTGTCAATCCTATGTCTGTTAAAGGGTTAATATCGAAAATATATAAAGACTCATACAACTAAACAGCAAAAAAACCCCACAAGTAATCCAAGTACAAAGTGGACAGAAGATCTGAACAGACATTTTTCTAAAAAAGACACACAGATGACAAACAGACAAGTGACAAGATGCTGACCATCACTAATCAACAGGGAAATGCAAGTAAAAACTACACTGAGATGCCAACATCAGAATGGCCATCGCCAAAAAGGTGCAGAATAACAAATGCTGGTGAGGACAGAGAGAGGGGAGCCCTCGGTCACTGTAGATCAGTGAAGACACAATGAAAAACAGTATGGAGGCTTCTCAAGATTTAAACATAGAACTCACACAGAGAAGGGGACGACAGAGGATGAGATGGCTGGATGGCATCACGGACTCAATGGATGTGAGTCTGAGTGAACTCCGGGAGATGGTGATGGACAGGGAGGCCTGGCGTGCTGCGATTCATGGGGTCGACTGAGCGACTGAACTGAACTGAACTGAACTGAACATAGATCCCTGAACGCAGGTCAGGAAGCAACAGCTAGAACTGGACATGGAACAGCAGACTGGTTCCAAATAGGAAAAGAAGTGCGTCAAGGCTGTATATTGTCACCCTGCTTATCTAACTTCTATGCAGAGTACATCATGAGAAACGCTGGACTGGAAGAAACACAAGCTGGATTGTGTTTCAAGACTGCCGGGAGAAATATCAATAACCTCAGATATACAGATGACACCACCCTTATGGCAGAAAGTGAAGAGAAACTAAAAAGCCTCTTGATGAAAGTGAAAGTGGAGAGTGAAAAACTTGGCTTAAAGCTCAACATTCAGAAAACGAAGATCATGGCATCTGGTCCCATCACTTCATGGGAAATAGATGAGGAAATAGTGGAAACAGTGTCAGACTTTATTTTGGGGGGCTCCAAAATCACTGCAGATGGTGACTGCAGCCATGAAATTAAAAGATGCTTACACCTTGAAAGAAAAGTTATGACCAACCTAGATAGCATATTCAAAACCAGAAACATTACTTTGCCAACTAAGGTCCATCTAGTCAAGGCTATGGTTTTTCCTGTGGTCATGTATGGATGTGAGAGTTGGACTGTGAAGAAGGCTGAGCGCTGAAGAATTGATGCGTTTGAACTGTGGTGTTGGAGAAGACTCTTGAGAATCCCTTGGACTGCAAGGAGATCCAACCAGTCCATCCTAAAGGAGATCAGCCCTGGGATTTCTTTGGAAGGAATGATGCTAAAGCTGAAACTCCAATACTTTGGCCACCTCATGGAAAGAGATCACTCATTAGAAAAGACTCTGATGCTGGGAGGGATTGGGGGCAGGAGGAGACGGGGACGACCCAGGATGAGATGGCTGGATGGCATCACTGACTCGATGGACGTGAGTCTGAGTGAACTCCGGGAGATGGTGATGGACAGAGAGGCCTGGCGTGCTGCGATTCATGGGGTCGCAAAGAGTCGGACACGACTGAGCGACTGAACTGCACTGGACATAGGTCCAGCAGTTCCACTCCTGGGTATTTATCCAAAGGAAATGAAGTCAGGATCCGAGGAGATATCCACATCCCCACGTCCACTGCAGCACTGCTCACAACAGCAGGACGTGGACACCACCTGAGTGTCGGGGCAACCCCAGGGGCACAGGAGGATTCATACTGGGAGAAGTCTCCCTCTCATGGGCCACAGCATCCTCAGCACCAACTCTGGCCCCAAAACCGACGAGGCTCCGCTGCGAGTCAGTGCGCAGGACGGGAGGGGCCTGCGTCCTGCAGCTCCTCTGTCAGCCACGGGCGACAACGTGGGTGGGCCCCGAGGGCCTCGCGGGAAGGGAGATCAGGCAGAGGACAGACACTGTGTGATCTCACTCACACGTGAGCCTCCCCCACCTAAAACACGCGCAGCTCACAGAGAGCGGACTGGCGGCCGAGCGAAGGGGTGGGGGCGGGCCAAACGGGCGAAGGCACACAAGCTCCTAGTCGTGAGACAGCAAGCCATGGGAAGCAGTGGACAGGAAACATGCACTTAGCAACACTGCTGCAAATCCGAAAGTCGCTGAGAGAGGGAGCATTAGAAGTCCTCATCACAAGAAACAAACTCTGCAACGATGCGAGGTGACAGATGTAGTCCTTTGATAACATCTGCAAATCTCAAATCATTATATTGTACACTTGAAACTTGCATATTTTATATCAATTATACCGCAATATAAATGAAAACCAATAGATAATAATTCTTTAATCCTGAGACTATTTTGGGCTATTATGAAATAAACCCATTTAAGAGTGGCTTTTTCACAACTTAAATAGAAAAATAATATTTAAATTTAAATAGATAAATGTAAGTAAATATAAAGTTGGAGAAGGAAACAGCAACCTACTCCAGGATTCTTGCCTGAAGAATCCCATGGATAGAGAAGCCTGGCGGGCTACAGTCCATGGGGTCACAGAGTCAGACACGACTGAGAGATTACCACCACACACAACAACAATAACGCACGGTGGTCTTATACATAAGTCAAGACAGAAGACCATCAGTGATGCGTCTGCACAAAGTCACCTGTGGCGTCTCACCCTGAGCTTTCCCAGACTCACCTGTCTGGACAGATGGGCTGCCTGGCCACAGGCCCCAGATCGCTCTCCAGGAGGTCCCACACGTACACACAGGATGTATCGTCCTGCACCAGGAACATGGCCGGCCTCGTCGGGGACCACTGCAGGCCAGTGACGGCGCGGCCGCGGGTACTGTGGTCCCACTGCAGGAGCGGGCGCTCTGCCGCCAGCCGGTGCAGCCTGATGCTGCCGTCGGAACAGCCGGCCTGGGGGAGGCAGGGAGAGCGCATCGCAGTTCCCTCTCTCTCACTCCAACCAAGCAGCCAAGGAAAATTCTCAGAACATGAGCTTTCACACGTACACAGCACAAACATTTGGTTTATTCTTTTGTTTCCCCAAACATAAAATTGTAACATTCTATCATGTTCTCACAAATTATAAAGGTGGGGCATTTGGAGATCCTGACACACTCTGTACCTCCTCCCCTCCAAAGAGGGCTAATCATCAGTGAATTCCGTGAATATATAAATAGGTGTTTATTTTTTAACAAAGCTGAATATCATTGATTCAAACATAGGACATTAAGACTGGAAAGACTGACTTAAAAAAAAAAAAACCCCACATACATTTGTACCAATAGTATGGCTTTATATTCCTTTTCAATTGAACTTCCCATAAAACAAAACTTAGCTGGCCCAGCAAAAGAATAAATTTTAGCCTACTAAAATTAATTCCTTTTTATTCAATATATTTAACTCTTCACATATTTAATCTTTCCAAGAAAGCAGAGGCAAGAGACAGCAATCACAAAAGGTTCTGTGAATCCCAAGATGGAGGAAACTGACTTAGCACAGATAACAGGAACCAGGTTTGCACTGTTGCGAGGGTGGGGGGCCCGGAGGCCAGCCTGGGACTGGGGCGTGAGATAAGAGAACACCTTGACCGTGTCCTGTACAACGAGCACTCTGACTGCCCAGGCCTGGTATCTAGGTGTCTTTCTCCTAACAGGAGCCAAGACCCCTTGGAGGAATGGCTGACCCCAAGGGTTCCTGTACCAGAAAGCAAGACGCGCTCACAGGTCCAGTGCCCTTGCCCCAGGGGGACCATCTGAGAGCAGAGTGAACACAGGCAGTGACTCTGAACCCACTGAGGACACTGAAATCAAGCCCTGAGTCCATGTTAAGAAAGAAAAATACACAAGGAGGAAAGGAAGTCTTCGACCAGGGTGGCTCACATGGACTAAACAACAAGGTGAGAGAACCTCCCTGGGAACAGAACCTCCCTGGGGACAGATGCGCCCTACAGACAGAACTGCCCTGGGGATAGAACCAGCCTGGGCACAGAACCTCCCTGGGGACAGATCCGCCCTGGGGACAGAACCTCCCTGGGGACAGAACCAGCCTGGGCACAGAACTGCCCTGGGGACAGAACCTCCCTAGGAACAGAACCACCCTTGGGACAGATCTGCCCTGGGGACAGAACCTCCCTGGGGACAGAAACTCCCTGGGACAGAACCTCCCTGGGGACAGAACCTCCCTGGGGACAGAACCTCCCTGGGTGCAGCAGGAGCTCAGGCCAGGTGTCCCCCCACCCGGCCCTGGCTGATCAGAGTGGGAAAGAGGAGCCCACAGTCAGGACAAGGCCTGCCTCTAACCACGAGGAGACACCCCCAGCCTCGGGGCGTCAGGTACCCAGGCCCTCTATGAGGTGCTGAGGCTGTTCCCAGGCGAGGGCAGTGAGGATGGGACCCAGTAAGCGGACAGGACTCCTGACCGGGGCCACGATCCCACTCACAAAGGACGCTGGTGGGGCAGTCACAGGGCTACAGTCAGACCTGCAGAGAGCAGGCCCGACAGACTGAGCTGTGAGCACAGGAGATGGACATGCAGACCCTGGGGGGGGACACCCTGGCCACACGCAGGCCACGGCGCGGGGAGTGCTCTGCGCCAGCCCTGTAACTTCTCTAGACTCACATCGGTCAGAATAAAAACCGTGAAGAGGACCCACACAACAGCGCAGTGGGACGAGCCGTACTGAGCACGCGGAGGGGGACTGGCCATGCGGACGGGGACTGACTGCACAGACGGGGGCCGACTGCACGGATGGGGGCCGGCCGCACGGATGGGGACTGGCCGCGCGGACGGGGGCGGACGGGGGCTGACCACGCAGATGGGGACCGACCACGCACACGGGACTTCAGGAAGCCAGGAGGCAACGCATGCAGACCCAAGGCTGGAGAGAACAGCAGATGCGGCCAAGGCGTCAGAGCTTTCAAACAGGCATCCTTACCAGGAACACAGGCTCCTCAAACGGTGAGAAGTCAATCACGGTCACTCTCACGGGCCTCGGGCCCTGCTGCTGGGGCCGGAACAGCCTGGGAGACACTCTGACGTCCCGTCTGCTGCCGTGGCTGACGAGGCCCTGGGTGAGGGGTGGGGGGGGGGGGGGGAGCCAGGCGGGGTAAGGCTCGTAGTCTCGGAACTATTTAAATAACATTTTGATTAGAGCAAACAGGAAGCTAAGCTCCAATGAAGATACTTATTAAGCCACTGCAGTTATAGAAAAAGGTCTAGACGGTTACTCACCACGTCTGTGCCGACAACAAAGTGATTAGGGTCCGAAGGCAGAAATTTAACATTCAGTGTCTGCACAGACCCCCAGGATTCATAAGCTTTATGAGAAAGGCTGGAAAAAAAATGTGAAGATGAACAGATGGGCAGCTTTGAGCCCTCAGCGCAGAGGTGACACCACCGCCACCTGCCGTCTGCCACTGGACGCGTCTCCACTTCCACCTTCTCGGCTCCAGACATTCCCTTCACCCATCCTGTCACTCACTCGCTCACTCGCCCACACTCCACACGTCCCCTCCAGCACGTCCCATGTGTGCCGTGCCACGGGGACAAGGGGACGGGCCACCAGGACCCCTCAGCAGAGGCCCTGCAGCCCCAGGGTTCCCCCCACCCCAGGGGTGCTCACGTTCAAGGGCTGACGGAGGGGGCTGAGGCTGGCGACGTGGCTCTGAGCTCCGGGGCTGGGCAGCTCCCTGCCCCCTCCTGCCAGATGCTGCCCCGGGGGCCGCAGTGGCCACAGGTCCCTGGTCTGCACTCAGGGGCCCCTGAGGGAAGAGGCGCCATGGAGCAGCTATAGAGCACGCTCCATGTGGCCAGCGTGTGGGCGGGGCCTGAGGGGATGCTTGCTGCATCTGGACGGGGGTGCGCGCTCTACAGGGGAGATCCAACATCAGCTCCAGGTGACACTTGCTTTAAAGCAGGTGAAGATCAATGCAACGCGAGAAACAAAGTGACAAGGCCGTAACGGAGACGAGAACCGTCTCACAGAAATTCCACGAGGGGCTGGGATTGGAGTCTGCAGTTTATTAGATGGGTTTTTGCAAACGTTAACAGATTCCTTGTTATACTGAAAGCAATGGCAGGTAATGTCTAACCACAAAGCATGTATGGACTCATTAACACAACCCAGGGGTGCTCCAACTATCAGGACTCTCCTGGCCAATCGCAGGCTGGGAGCCAGCCCAGCTGCAGTGAGTGACAGGAAGAGACAGCTTTGGGAAACAAGTTAACATGCGATACATAAATATACACAACATTCATATAGCCAGTAAGGTTTTTGCATCACAGTAAGTTATTGGAGTAAAAACAGAAAACTGATTTCTGAAGAAAACTTTCATGTCAATATTTCCAGTTTCTGAACTTTATCTATTTAATTTCAGGGCTGTATTAAAACTGGATGAAAAACAGTCAAATAGTACCAATTCATAAGATAGAAAATATTTTAATCCAAGAAAAAATGTTAGTTGTAACACTTGGCAATTGCATTTGTTACACTGACTCATTAATAGCAAACGAGTTAGCAAATAAACTACTTAGCAAAAATACAATGTGGGAAGCCAGGATTCTCCAGTGCCAGTCTGGCCATGATTTATTACCTAAGGCTGTTTCCTCCTGTGGGAAACAGGGCTTTATGGGCACAGACCCACCTGTCGCTCAGCTGGATCGCAGCGCTGTGTACCAGTTTTATCCGTCCTCCAGGTATTAAACCTACAGACAGAGTAAGGCACCTCTTAGTAAAAGTTACATCATAACCCAAGTAATCAGGAATAAAGGCTCCTCTTAGTACAAGTTACACCAAAACCCAAGCATTCTGGAATTCCTTTTCAGTGTTTAAGGTCAGTCTTGGAGGAACATCAAAGGCAGGGCGGTGAGGACTGCTCCGCCCTCACACAGGGGAGGGCCCTGCAGCTGCCTCAGATGAATTAGGAGCTGGCAGCTGAGGGCCTGGCGGGAAGAGGGCTGCTGGAATCAAAAAGCCTTTCCATTTTTAGATTTGATTTTAAAAGGGAAATATACTTCTAAAAGCAAAAAGTCAATATTCAACAATCTTCCAGTTCCCCACAGAAACCCTGCTCTGGAAATCTCCTCCCACAGGTCTGGGTTACCTCTGCCGGTGGGGATGTCCCTCAAGCCCCATCCTGCCCCAACGTCCCCCTCACGCAGCCCTGCTCACGGCCCAGGCAACAGAGCGGACTGCATGAGAGGTGGAAAAAATGGCCCCTTGGGAGTGAAAGGTTGTTGCTGAGTCATGAAAGATGCTGGGATACTTGGCCACCAGAGATGAGGCTTGATCGCGCAGAGCTTTTGTGCGATAAAGATTTATTAAAGTATAAAAGAGATAGAGACAGCTTCTGACATAGACATCAGAAGGGGGCAGAAAGAGTGCCCCCCACACCCTGCTGGCCTTCAGCAGTATGTTATCTTCCTATCAGCAGGCTGCTAAGTAGAGAAAGGAAATGTCTCAAAACTCAGAGTGGCACCAGGCCCCTCACCCAAAACATGCATTTTGAGATAACGTTGGCGCCAGGTGAGTCGTCCCGGGCCATAAAACCAGTGACATGAATCTTGAAGAAAGGCAGGTTTCCAAGCAAAGACACAGTCTCCTTAAAACATAGCTTAGGAGAACATTTGCGTGAGTAAAACATACTGGTTTGTCAAGTCAGTTCTGAGTCTTAGGCAGAACTGACTTGAAGAAAGACAGAGTCTAGGGTAAATACATAGTACATGAACATAGCTTAAGACTAACATTTCCATAAGAAAAATGCACTGGTCAGCTCACAGTTTGAGAAAAGTTAAGTTCCAGTAGAACCAGGTGTCATTATGGCAACACAGAATTTTAACAGAAACCTCTTTTAAAATTTGTATAGGAAAGGGGAAAAAATATAACACTAGTTTCCTCCTGCTGCTTAAGAGAGAGATAAAAACGTCTGCCATTTGCAGCCTGTTTCCACCGTTTGGAGACCCCTGGCCTCCCTGCCTGTTACCCCCTCAGGAGGGACCCCCGCAAGGCCCCACAGCAGCACCAGGCTCCCAGCACAGGCCCTACTTGCAGGAGATGCCCCTCCTTCATTTCTAGAAGTCAGAGACAGTCAGAGTGGCTCTGGTCCTACTTTTTGGCCAGATCTAGGGCCGGATCAGGCGCCTGCAGCCTGGTCACTAAACAACCAATTGGGGCTCTAAGAAGTGCAGGCTGGGTCTCCTCAGTGCACGAGCCTTGGGCATCAGGACAGCAAATTGCCAGCCAATACCCTCACCACCACCTAGGGGTGGGGCTGCGGTCTCAGAGATCTCGGGGGTCACACCAAGGGCTCCTCAGACACTGGAGTCACAGGGATGCCCTGGGGGATGAGAAGCAGATGCCACACAGGCACAAAGAGGACACATGTCTTCCTGCGACAAGGGCGTCAGGCCGGTGCCACAGCCGGCAGGTGATAAAATACACAACTTAATCTCCATTTTCCATGCAGCTGGTTACCGATTCTTCAAAGTGATTCTGGGTATCCCTAACTTTTATTGATTCTAGCAAACGTTGACTGAAATTAGTTTATTTTTAGTTACCTAAGTCACTTATTGAACCTGCAACATCCGCCTTCTGTAATTCAACCACCACCTGAAACAGACCGTCAGAGACGAGGGTCAGCACACAGGACGAGCAGGAAGCAGTGCCAGCAAAGTACAGCTCTGGTCAGGACAGCACTTCACATGGCAGGCTGAGGACAGTCGCTCCAGGAGGAAGACTGACGCTTACCTGTTACAAACCCCCGGCTTTGACCGTCTTCTTTCCGCCCGTGACAGGCCCTGAAGCTGCCCCCTTCCATTCCTCATTCCCTCGCAAGTTCCCTGCAAGCTGCCTTGTCCTGGTTCCCCGCCTGAGAGCTCAGCCACCCTCACGTACACGTCGCCCCCTGCCCTTCCCCACCCCCGCATGCATCACCTCCTGTCCCCTGCCACCGACCACGCGCCCGACTCACCCACATGTTGAGAAGCCCGCTTTCGTCCAAGGAAGCGACGAGGAAGGACAGGCCTGCCATCTCTGGTGAGGGCACAAGTGGGGAAGGCCTGGCTCGTAACCAGAAACCACGTCTCACCACTGGAGCTCAGGTTTATGGAAGTGAAGGCCACGTACCTTCTTGAGTAGAAAAGGGTGAAAGCACACAGCTCTGCCTCTTGCAGACAGACCCCGCGACGGGCTCTATTGCCTGGAGGGGGCTGCGGTGGTTCACGGGCGTCAGGACGCCGTCTGGGGGCAAAGCACGGGCAGCGTGTGCACGCGGCGAGCACGGAGTGCAGCCGCCTGCACGGGCACGCGCGTGTCCCCAGGCGCCCAGCCACGTGCGTCACTATGGAAAGGCACACGCCACGGCCCTCGGCACGGCCGGGGAGCAGAGACCACAGGCCACGTCTGCGTGACGAGAAGGCGAGCGGAGTCCCTCGAGCCCCGTGTCTGCACAGCTGCAGGTGCCAGGATAGACTGGGGAGGGGGGCACTCCACAGCAGGGGGGGTCCCAGAGCCAGCGGAAACTGCTTCCCAGGCCAGGGCCCCAGGGCCCCCCAGCTTCAGGAGGAGACGGAGGCTCGCGGCCAGAGCAGAAGCAGCTTCACAGCCCAACAGAACAGAGCTCCTCTGACCTGGCAAACCCACCTACAAAGTGCCCCCAGCAGAGAAAGACAAACAGCACACAACGCTACCACAGAAACTAGACAGAAAATGCGAATGAAAGCGTTTCAACCCATGAAGGTTCTTCCTCCAAAAAGAAGCATGAAACAGAAGGCCAAAGTCCAGCACATGTGCCACCAAAATCCACTCGGAAATCCATTTAACAAACAAAGACAGACACTTGGAATCAGAAACCTAGAACAAAAACGGATTTAAACACATCAGAAAGAAAGTAAGAGTTAGGGTTGAGATGGAAGAAAAGACAAAGTGCTCTTGGGGATGGAGAATGACAGGCTTCAGACTCAACGAACTGGAGGCCACTGAGGAGGCGTTCTCTGACTCAAAGTTACTAGAACTCTGAAGGTTTTAGTGACAATGTTTAGATAGCAAAAAAAAAAAAAAAAGGAAGCATTTTAATGGAATATTAAGTTTCAAATCCTAAGCGTTTTGGTATTTTGAACATGGTGGTGAATTCAAAGGTTAATTAGTAACAGCAGCAGCAGTTAAAAAATACATGTTCTTAAAAGATACCTTTTCCAATAGCATCAGATCCATAGTGAAGTGAAGTCGATCAGTCGTGTCCGATTCTTTGCGACCCCATGGACGGTAGCCCACCAGGCTTCTCCGTCCATGGGATTCTCCAGGCAAGAATACTGGAGTGGGTTGCCATTTCCTCCTCCAGGGGACCTTCCCAAGCCAGGGATTGAACCCAGGTCTCCCGCATTGTGGGCAGACGCTTTAATCTCTGAGCCACCGGGGAAGCCCTTATCTGATCCATAAGGTACCTATAAACACACACATTCTCAACAGTGGCAACTTTACCCGCAAAGGGGCAAGGATCAAGTTGTTGGGACACAAAAGAAACCTTGCCCTTTTATGCATAAAACACAGACCAACTCACAGTATGTAAACAGGCATGCAGTATATGCATGGAGTCCCCCAGAGGGGGGCCAGGAATGGAAAGTTGATGGCTGGCCTGGTTAAGGGCTGGAAACAACCCAGACAAGTCTACACAGGACGGTGCAGAGAACACAAGGACTCTTAAAGCACAGCAGGCAGAAGCAGCACATCGATTCACTTGCGTGCGGGAGGCCCGCAGGGATGCCCCGTTGAACAGACACTCGGCACCCTGAGTCCTCAGGGATGCCTGCTGGAGCAGAAAGGCTGCCAGCCCGCAGCGAGGACCTGCGGCCGTCGTGTCCATGGTGCAGACCCCGTCCTGACTGCCGACAGAGGGAACTGACCAGAAGCAGCTGACCACTGGGCGGGCAAAGCCACGCAGCACCCACAGGGGCCCTGCCCAGTGGAGGAGTGACGTCCTGACCCCGCACACCTGCAGGCACTTTGAGAGAAGGAAAGCAGACTCCCAGGTCTGGACACCAGAGTCTTGCCCTCACCATGGGAGAAGACAGAGACAAAACCTCGTGGGGATGGAGAGGGCGAGGGATGCAAAGTCAGCGGGGTAGCGAGGGGCAGTGCCATTCTGGGCAGGAACGTGAAAGTACAGGAGACGATCTGAGTGCTGGCCCCCTGCGAGGCCAGTGTAACCACGAACAAGCCTCCCATCTGCCTGAGCACTGGGAGGGGCCCAGACAGGCCTGTGTGGGACACGTCCACACAACACGGCGAAAAAAACCCAGAACACAGTGCCTAGCAGGGGCGGGGGTGGGGGGTCATGCTTGTCCTTGTTTGAGGTTGTGGTTTCGGTTGTGATTGCAACCATGGTTGGGCTTAGGTTGCAATCGGCTGTGGCTGTAAGTGGGGTTGTGGTTGTGACCGGCTGTGGTTGTGACTGGCTATTGTTGTAATTGTGGTCGTGGCTGTGGTTGGTTGTGGCAGCAGCAGCCTGGCATGAAGTATGCATATGAGTCTAACTCGGGGTCCTGATGGGCCCACTGGCTCTGGGTCCTTCCAACCCCGAGGGGCACTACCTCTCCTGTCCTCCAGCCTGGGCCGTGGGAGCACACAGACCAGTGACCCCAGGCTGAGCAAGCCCGGCGCCCCTTCGCTGAGGACCTGGAGCCCCCGAGCTGACAGGACAAGCGCCCACCACTGCCCAGAAAGGTGCTGTTCCCCAGCTGGCGCAGGCTTCCTGTGCCCTTAGGTCAGGGCGTCCTCTGCGGCCACCTGCATGGAGGACGCAAAGCGGCCCCACAGCTGCTCTGGGGACCCGTGCCGGCGGGCAGCGTCACTGACCCGTGGAGAAGGTGGGGGTCCTGAACGTCCAGGAGCACCCGCTCAGCGTCACGCGGAGATGGATCCTGGGGTCCTCCCTCAGGTCCCACACAACCACCGAGCCGTGCAGGGTCCCCGCAAACAGCAGGCAGGCTTTCACGGGGCTGAAGCAGCAGCACGTGACCTAGACAGCCGCACAGAAAGCAGGGCTGGGGGGGCGCGGTGAGGAGCCAGGGCGAGTGGGGGGGGGCCGGGTGGGGGGCGGGGCCGTGTGGGAGGCGGGGCTGAGTGGGGGGCAGGGACCAGGAGGCGGGGCCGTGTGGGAGGCGGGGCTGAGTGGCGGCCAGGAACCAGGAGCCAGGCCAAGGATGGGAGCTGAGCCCAGTGTGGGGCAGCGCCAGGTAGGGGGCAGAGACAGGGAGCATCAGCCCCGTGGACTCTCCATCCGGACACGGCGGGGGGACCGCGGCAAGTGGCTGGTGCCTCTGAGGGTGCCCTCCTCGGGACACAGGAGTGGTGGCCACAGGGTGTCCAGCACAGCGGAACCACCCGTCATTCACAGTAAGCTATTTTCAAGCCCCCAGCACCAACAAGCAGTGGAATGGAAATCAAATGGTTCTGAAGTCAAGAACCACAAGACCAGAAACAGCTCTCCCCTGCACCCTGCGGTCACCACGCCACAGCCCCACTCACCAGGGGCCAAGAAACACACACGCTAAGGACTCGGAAAATCCCAGGCATGGGAAGAAACCTCTAAAGCACCCATAACCCAAACCAAGCAAGCTGGGAAGCTTGCTTCTGCGACCCCAAGGACGCCAGGCTGGTGCTTCCACTAACCCACAGCCAGGATGACGCCCACCCTTGGGGCCCTGGGGACTCTGGTCCTTCCTGTAAAGAGCTCCTGCGCCTGTCACCCTGCACATGGCAGCTGGGATGGAAAGCCGTGACCCTGGACTCCCCTCCCTGGTGCCCACCCTCTCAAGCCACACCCACAGCCCCCCCAAGCTGTACCTTTGACTCGCACACCAGGATCTTCTGGGGTCCCAATGGCTGCCGGACGTCCCACACGCAGAGCACGTGTCTGTGGTCTAGCAGGGGCACCAAGGCCTTCCCTGGCAGCCCGTGCACGGACACCACCGTGCTCCTCTGAGCCTGACACGCGTGCAGGCAGGACACTCTCCGGTCTAAGGACAAGACAAGAAAAATGCCGCAGAACCCACATTACATTAACACACAGGACTACTCCAATGTGTTTCAGCTTAATGAAGAAGACATGGTCTTCCAAAGATACCCTTGCTGAAATCGGAGTTTTGACGAGTGGCCAAGCTCAACTCAAAAACGTCCAGGTGGCCTCATTTGCAAGAAGCCACCCTCCTCCACAGGCAGCACAGCACGGCCCAGGACCCCACCATCCACCATCTACTCCCACGGGCCGGGGGTGCGGAGGGGACCTGGGGGAGCGGGGGGTGGGGGGGTATCACGTCTGCCCCATCATGCGCCCCTTCTCCACCTGCAGCGGGGCCCCAGCCGGCCTCCTCCCAACACCTGCCCTTGGATGCACCGTCCAGTGCCCTTGTTCATCCTGTGATGCGGGGTTTCTGTCCGTCCACTGGGGCTCCAAGGCCCAGGACCTGCCCATGCGCCTGAGTGTCTGTGGGGCCCACAGAAGGACAAGTGGGTGGCCGGTGCTGGACAGCCCGCTGGCACTGAGAGGGCCCACCGCTCCCTCCAAGCTCAGGTCCAGGACGGGACCCAGGCTCAGGTCATGGGCACCTGCATCCCAACTTCCCTCTTCACCTCAAAACGCACTTTACTAAAACAGACACAAGAAAAACCTCCGCTCTGCACACAGGTGGAACTAAGGGGCAAGTCCCGGACAACACACCTGCATCATCCTTCTCAGAGGGCGTGTTCAGGGCGAGTGTGGCCTCCCCACCCCTCCCCCCACCCGCTTTCCCCACCTCCCGCCTCCCCATACCACAGCCCCCCAATCCCTGCCCCAGTCTGGGGCCCTTTGATCCCTACTCAGCTGAGGAAAGCACTTCTTAAACTCCTGTTTCCTGGGGTGCGGAGGGAGGTAGGTTTGTGAGCTTCTGTGTTTTCAATGCTACAATCTATTGCTCTTCTAATAGGATAACACAACTTTTAAAAACAAAAACATGCTCAAATAACATGTGCTTGTTAACTTCATGCCATTGGTGCTAACGGTCAGAGCAGAGGGCTAGACGTGAGTCTGAATCTCCACAGAAACTTCTAGAACAAGAGGCAGCCACACACCAGGTCCCACTGGCCCAGAGGCGCCTGGAAAGCCGACCGCAGGGCCAAGCACTGCCCACCCTCCTGCACTCAGACCAGGACCCTGGCCCCACCCAGGCCCTCAGCAGCCGGCAAGGCAGAGACTCACTAAAGAACTGAACACACAAAGTCTGTTCAGCTTGTGATCACAGGCAGCTACACGCCGTATGCAAAGACACAGGCTTTACTGGGGTAGCATTTGTGCTGTGGCCATGGATCAGCTGAAATCTCACCACACGACTCCCACCTGGACTGCCCGCAGCTCCCACTGCCCCTCTACCAAGAAACCAAAAGAAATTAAGAGACACAGGAGTAAAACCAAATGTCCCCTTAAATCACGGTACATCCCTCCCATGAGGACCGTGACACACACGCTCAAGGCTACAGAAGCCGAACCTCTGCTCTGTTCAACAAACCCCTCCCAGGATGCATCCATGAGGATCACCGTCTCGGGGTCCACAGCCACCCTGAGGGCCGCTTACCCTGCAGGAAGGGCAGGCTGGTGCCCAGCCGCACACAGCTGTCGCTGAAAGGCAGGGTGCAGTCCTGTGCCTGGGACGCCCAGCCTGGCTCCGCGGCCGCCCGGTCCTCTTCAAGCAGAACTGCTATCACCTGCAGCAGACATGCAGGCAGGCCTCCATCAACACTCTCAGATGGGCTCATTTTCAAAGAAAAAGCAAAAGCCGCAAAGCACTACCTAAACTCACCCATCCCTTAAGTTAACCAAGTCCCAGACTCATGAAAATGAAAGGAAGTTGTACTGTCCCCTTTGCACAGCAGTAGAAACTAACAAGTAAAGCCCCCTCTGTAAACCCCAGAGCCACGACATAACACCAATGCTGTTTTTCACAGGAGACACACAGGAGGGGGGATGGGGCCCCCTATCTCCTCTAGAAGAAACGGGAGCACAAACACATTACCCACAGCAATGCAGCCTGCCCGCTGGGCTGCGGTGAGGACCAGCGTGACGCCAAGTCCTGCCACTGCCCTTGTGGGTGGTGGGTCACACTCAGGACGACCACGGGGAGGGAAGGCGGTCGTCACTGGGACCCTGAAGTACACGGGACCACATGCGCCCTCTGACCTTTGTATGGACTTTGAAAATTCCCATAACCAGTCTTTAAAGTCACGAGTTTACTAGTTTTAAAAACCCTAGACCTGTGCTCGCCTTGCTGATTTAGTTATGCCTGTTCTTCTGCCTATATTTATTCTAAAATGCAAGCAATCAGGATTACTGTTCAGAATCCAAACAGCACGTGCAGCACTGGGTTCCCCGCCCCCAGCGGAGCACACCTGGCAGGCCGCCCGCAGGAAGCTGGACAGACGGGGCGTGTCGACCTTCGGGACGATGGCAGTATCTCTGGGGCCACTCCACTCACTCCCTGAAAAACAGGTTACATCAACCCCTGCTGAGGGGAAACCCACCAGGTGGGCTCCCAGTCAAGGCTGCACACCCAGAAGGGCATGCCTGAGAACCAAGACCCCTAGAAGGAGAAGTCAGGAGGTCACGTCTCATTCTCCAGAGCTCAGCTCCTCCTCATTCCTCACAGGAAGCTGTTCACAGAAAGTCTGTAAGCAGAGTCCTAGGCAAAGCATCATTTTACTGTGGGCGTGTTACGTTTAGGATCTTGGTTCATTCCCAAGGCAAACCATCCAGCGTCACAGTGATCCAACTCAATGCTCCATCCATCAATGCCACGTTGACCGGCTCTATGAGACCTGCAATACCTTCTAGAACTAACACCAAAAAAAGGATGTCCTTTTCATCATAGGGAACTGGAATGCAAAAGTAGGAAGTCAAGAGATACCCAGAATAACAGGCAACTTTGGCCTTGGAGTGCCGAAGGAAGCAGGGCAAAAACTAGTTCTGCCAAGAGAACACACTGGTCATAACAAACAGCCTCTACCAACAACACAAGAGAAGATTCTACACGTGGACATCACCAGATGATCATTACTGAAATCAGATTATACTCTTTGCAAAGAGCCTCTTCCAACAACACAAGAGAAGATTCTACACGTGGACATCACCAGATGATCAATACCGAAATCAGCTTATACTCTTTTGCAGCCAAAGATGGAGAAGCTCTATACAGTCAGCAAAAACAAGACCTGGAACTAACTGTGGCTCAGATCATGAACTCCTTATTACAAAATTCAGACCTACATTGAAGAAAGTAGGGAAAACCACTGGGCCATTCAGGTATGACCTAAATCAAATCCCATATGTTATGCAGTGGCGGTGACAAATAGATTCAAGGGATTAGATCCAGTAGACAGACTGCCTGAAGAACTATGGACAGAGGTTTTTAACACTGTACAGGAGGCAGTGGCCAAAACCACCCCAAAGAAAAAGAAATGCAAGAGCGAAAAATGGTTGTCTGAGGACGCCTTACAAATAGTTGAGAAAAGAGAAGAAGCAAAAGGCAAAGGAGAAAAGGAAAGATATACCCATTTGAATGCACAGTTCCAGAGAATAGCAAAAATAGATAAGAAGGCCTTCTTGAGTGAACAATGCAAAGAAATAGAGGAAAACAATTCAGCACCGCCAAACCAGCTATTCAACAAATGGTAAAGGATCTTCTCTAGACAGAAAACACAGAAAAGGTTTATAAACTTGAACCCAAAACAACAAAGTAAATGGCAATGGGATCATACTTATCAATAATTTCCTTAAACGTAATTGGGTTGAATGCCCCAACCAAAAGACAAAGACTGGCTGAATGGATAGAAAAACAAGACCCCTACATATGCTGTCTACAAGAGACCCACATCAAAACAAGGGACACATACAGACTGAAAGTGAAGGGCTGGAAAAAGATACTTCACACAAATGGAGACCAAAAGAAAGCAGGGGTAGCAATACTCATATCAGGTAATATAGACTTTAAAATAAAGGCTGTGAAAAGAGACAAAGAAGGACACTACATAGTGATCAAAGGATCAATCCAAGAAAAAGATATCAGTTCAGTTCAGTTGCTCAGTCGTGTCCGACTCTTTGCGACCCCATGAATCACAGCACGCCAGGCCTCCCCGTCCATCACCATCTCCCTGAGTTCACTCAGACTCATGTCCATCGAGTCAGTGATGCCATCCAGCCATCTCATCCTCGGTCGTCCCCTTCTCCTCCTGCCCCCAATCCCTCCCAGCATCAGAGTCTTTTCCAATGAGTCAACTATTCACATGAGGTGGCCAAAGTACTGGAGTTTCAGCTTTAGCATCATTCCTTCCAAAGAAATCCCAGGGCTGATCTCCTTCAGAACGGACTGGTTGGATCTCCTTGCAGTCCAAGGGACTCTCAAGAGTCTTCTCCAACACCACAGTTCAAAAGCATCAATTCCTGGGCGCTCAGCCTTCTTCACAGTCCAACTCTCACATCCATACATGACCACAGGAGAAACCATAGCCTCGACTAGACGGACCTTAGTTGGCAAAGTAATGTCTCTGCTTTTCTCATACTATCTAGGTTGGTCATAACTTTTCTCCCAAGGAGTAAGCATCTTTTAATTTCATATAACAATTATAAACATATATGCACCCAACATAGAAGCACCACAATACATAAGGCAAATGCTAACAAGTATGAAAGGGGGAATTAACAGTAACACAATAACAGTGGGAGACTTTAATGCCCCACTCACACCTATGGATAGATCAACTAAACAGAAATTGGCAAGGAAGCACAAGCTCTAAATGACACAATAGGCCAGTCAGACCTAACTGGTATCTGTAGGACATATCACCCCAAAACAATGAATTTCACCTTTTTCTCAAGTGCACACGGAACATTCTCCAGGATACATCACATCTTGGGCCATAAATCTAGCTCTGGTAAATTCAAGAAAACTGAAATCATTTCAAGCATCTTTTCTGATCACAATGCAGTAAGATTAGATGTCAACTAAGGAAAAAAAAAAAGCTATTAAAAATATAAACATATAGAGGCTAAACAACATGTTTCTGAATAAACAACAAATCCAAGAAGAAAGTTAAAAACAAATCAAAATATGCATAAAAATGAATGAAAATGAAAACACAATAACCCAAAACCTATGGGATTCAGTAAAAGAAGTGCTAAGGAGAAGGTTCATAGCAATACAAGCTTACCTCAAGAAACTAGAGAAAAATCAAATGAAGAACCCCAGGGTTAGTAGAAGGAAAGAAATCATAAAAATTAGGGCTGAAATAAAAAGAAACAACGGAGACCATAGCAAAAATCAACAAAACTAAAAGTTGGTTCTTTGAGAAGATAAATAAAAGAGACAAACCATTAGCCAGACTCATCAAGAAACAAAGGGAGAAAAATCAAATTAACAAAATTAGAAATGAAAATGGAGAGATCACAACAGACACCACAGAAATACAAGGTCGTAAGAGACTACCATCAGCAACTATATGCCAATAAAACAGACAACGTGGAAGAAACAGACAAATTCTCAGAAAAGTACAACCTTCCAAAACTGAACCAGGAAGAAATAGAAAATCTTAATGGAAATTAAAACCATAATCAAAAATCTTCCAAAAAACAAAAGCCCAGGACAAGATGGCTTCACAGGTGAATTCTACCAAAAATTTAGAGAAGAGCTAACACCTATCCTACTCAAACTCTTCCAGAAAATTGCAGAGGAAGGTAAACTTCCATACTCATTCCATGAGGCCACCATCACCCTAATACCACAACCAGACAAAGATGCCACAAAAAAAGAAAACTACAGGCTGATATCACTGATGAACACAGACGCCTCTTGAGAAATCTGTACGCAGGTCAGGAAGCAACAGTTAGAACTGGACATGGAAAAACAGACTGGTTCCAAATAGGAAAAGGAGTACATGAAGGCTGTGTATTGTCACCCTGCTTATTTAACTTCTATGCAGAGTACATCATGAGAAACGCTGGACTGGAAGAAACACAAGCTGGAATCAAGATTGCCGGGAGAAATATCAATAACCTCAGATATGCAGATGACAGCACCCTTATGGCAGAAAGTGAAGAGGAACTAAAAAGCCTCCTGATGAAAGTGAAAGAGGAGAGTGAAAAAGTTGGCTTAAAGCTCAACATTCAGAAAGCAAAGATCATGGCATCTGATCCCATCACTCCATGGGAAATAGATGGAGAAACGGTGGAAACGGTGTCAAACATTATTTTTTGGGGGCTCCAAAATCACTGCAGATTGCAGCAATGAAATTAAAAGACGCTTACTCCTTGGAAGAAGAGTTATGACCAACCTAGATAGTATATTCAAAAGCAGAGACATTACTTTGCCAACTAAGGTCCATCTAGTCAAGGCTATGTTTTTTCCTGTGGTCATGTATGGATGTGAGAGTGGACTGTGAAGAAGGCTGAGTGCCGAAGAATTGCTGCTTTTGAACTGTGGTGTTGGAGAAGACTCTTGAGAGTCCCTTGGACTGCAAGGAGATCCAAACAGTCCATTCGGAAGGAGATCAACCCTGGCATTTCTTTGGAAGGAATGATGCTAAAGCTGAAACTCCAGTACTTTGGCCACCTCATGCGAAGAGTTGACTCATTGGAAAAGACTCTGATGCTGGGAGGGATTGGGGGCAGGAGGAAAAGGGGACGACAGAGGATGAGATGGCTGGATGGCATCACTGACTCGATGCACACAAGTCTGAGTGAACGCCAGGAGTTGGTGATGGACAGGGAGGCCTGGCGTGCTGTGATTCATGGGGTCACAAAGAGTCGGACACGACTGAGTGACTGAACTGAACTGAAGTGAACTGAACATAGATGCAAAAATTCTTAACAAAATTCTAGCAAGCAGAATCCTACAACATATTAAAAAGATCATACATCATGACCAAGTGGGCTTTATCCCAGGGATACAAGGATTCTTCAATATTCACAAATCAATCAATGTGATACACCACATTAACAAATTGAAAGATAAAAACTATATGATTATCTGAATAGATGCAGAGAAAGCCTTTGAGAAAATTCAACCTCTGTTTATGATAAAAACCCTCCAGAAAGCAGGAATAGAAGGAACATACCTCAACATAATAAAAGCCATATATGATAAACCCAATGGTGAAAAATTGAAAGCATTTCCCCTAAAGTCAGGAACAAGACAAGGGTGCCCATCCTCACTACTACTACTCAACATAGTTTTGGAAGTTTTAGCCACAGCAATCAGTGAAGAAAAAGAAATAAAAGGAATCCGATTGGAAAAGAAAATGTAAAATTCTCACTATTTGCAGATGACATGATCCTCTACATAGAAAACCCTAAAGATACCACAGGAAAATTACTAGAGCTAATCAATGAATAAAGTGGCAGGATATAATATTAATATGCAGAAATTCCTTGCATTCCTATACACTAACAATGAGAAAACAGAAAGAGAAATTAAGGAAACAATTCCATTCACCATTGCAACAAAAAGAATAAAATACTTAGGAATAAATATACCTAAAGAAACAAAAGAACAGAATGGGAAAGACTAGAAATCTCTTCAAGAAAATTAGAGATACCAAGGGAATATTTCATATAAAGATGGGCTCGATAAAGGATAGAAATGGTATGGACCTAACAGGAGCAGAAGATATTAAGAAGAGGTGGCAAGGATACACAGAAGAACTGTACAAAAAAGATCTTCATGACCCAGATAATCAAGATGGTGTGATCACTCACCTAGAGCCAGACATCCTAGAATGTGAAGTCAAGTGGGCTTTAGAAAGCATCACTACGAATAAAGCTAGTAGAAGCGATGGAACTCCAGTAGAGCTGTTTCAAATCCTGAAAGATGATGCTGTGAAAGTGCTGCATTCAATATGCCAGCAAGTTTGGAAAACTCAGCAGTGGCCACAGGACTGGAAAAGGTCAGTTTTCATTCCAATCCCAAAGAAAGGCAATGCCAAAGAATGCTCAAACTACCGCACAATTGCATTCATCTCACACGCTAGTAAAGTAATGCTCAAAATTCTCCAAGCCAGGCTTTAGCAATACGTGAACCGTGAACTCCGTGATGTTCAAGCTGGTTTTAGAAAAGGCAGAGGAACCAGAGATCAAATTGCCAACATCCGCTGGATCATGGGAAAAGCAAGAGAGTTCCAGAAAAACATCTATTTCTGCTTTATTGACTATGCCAAAGCCTTTGACTGTGTGGATCACAAGAAACTATGGAAAATTCTGAAAGAGATGGGAATACCAAACCACCTGACCTGCCTCTTAAGAAACCTATATGCAGGTCAGGAAGCAACAGTTAGAACTGGACATGGAACAACAGACTGGTTCCAAATAGGAAAAGGAGTACGTCAAGGCTGTATATTGTCCCCCTGCTTATTTAACTTCTATGCAGAGTACATCATGCGAAACGCTGGACTGGAAGAAACACAAGCTGGAATCAAGATTGCTGGGAGAAATATCAATAACCTCAGATATGCAGATGACAGCACCCTTATGGCAGAAAGTGAAGAGAAACTAAAAAGCCTCTTGATGAAAGTGAAAGAGGAGAGTGAAAAAGTTGGCTTAAAGCTTAACATTCAGAAAACTAAGATCATGGCATCTGGTCCCATCACTTCATGGGAAATAGATGGGGAAACAGTGGAAACAGTGTCAAACTTTATTTTTTTGGGCTCCAAAATCACTGCAGATGGTGACTGCAGCCATGAAATTAAAAGACGCTTACTCCTTGGAAGAAAAGTTATGACCAACCTAGATAGCATATTCAAAAGCAGAGACATTACTTTGCCGACTAAGGTCCGTCTAGTTAAGGCTATGGTTTTTCCTGGGGTCATGTATGGATGTGAGAGTTGGACTGTGAAGAAGGCTGAGCGCTGAAGAATTGATGCTTTTGAACTGTGGTGTTGGAGAAGACTCTTGAGAGCCCCTTGGACTGCAAAGAGATCCAACCAGTCCATTCTGAAGGATTCAGCTCTGGGATTTCTTTGGAAGGAATGATGCTAAGGTTGAAGCTCCAGTACGTTGGGCACCTCATGCGAAGAGTTGACTCATTGGTAAAGACCCTGATGCTGGGAGGGATTGGGGGCAGGAGGAGAAGGGGACGACCGAGGATCAGATGGCTGGATGGCATCACGGACTCGATGGACGTGAGTCTGAGTGAACTCCGGGAGATGGTGATGGACAGGGAGGCCTGGCGTGCTGCGATTCATGGGGTCGCAAAGAGTCAGACATGACTGAGCAACTGAACTGAACTGAACTGAAAGAAACAAAAGACCTATGTATAGAAAACTATAAAACACTGATGAAAGAAATCAAAGAGGACACTAATAGATGGAGAAATATACCACATTCATCGATCGGAAGAATCAAAATAGCGAAAATGAGTATACTACCCAAAGCAATCTACAGATTCAATGCAATCCCTATCAAGCTACCAACGGTGTTTTTCACAGAACTAGAACAAATAATTTCACAATTTGTATGGAAATACAAAAACCTCGAGTAGCCAAAGCAATCTTGAGAAAGAAGAATGGAACTGGAGGAATCCACCTGCCTGACTTCAGGCTCTACTACAAAGCCACAGTCATCAAGACAGTATGGTACTGGCACAAAGACAGAAATATAGATCAATGGAACAGAATAGAAAGCCCAGAGATAAATCCACACACCTATGGACACTTCATCTTTGACAAAGGAGGCAAGGATATACAATGGAGAAAAGACAATCTCTTTAACAAGTGGTACTGGGAAAACTGGTCAACCACTTGTAAAAGAATGAAACTAAAACACTTTCTAACACCATACACAAAAATAAACTCAAAATGGATTAAAGGTCTAAACGTAAGACCAGAAACTATAAAACTCCTAGAGGAGAAAACAGGCAAAACACCCTCTGACATACATCACAGCAGGATCCTCTATGAACCACCTCCCAGAGTACCAGAAATAAAAACAAAAATAAACAAATAGGACCTAATTAAACTTAAAAGCTTTTGCACAATGAAGAAAACTATAAGCAAGGTGAAAATGCAGCTTTCAGAATGGGAGAAAATAACAGCAAATGAAGCAACTGACAAAGAATTAATCTCAAAAATATACAAGCAGCTCATGCAGCTCAATTGCAGAAAAATGAACGACCCAATCAAAAAATGAGCCAAAGAACTAAACAGACATTTCTCCAAAGAAGACATATAAATGGCTAACAAACACATGAAAAGATGCTCAACATCACTCATTATCAGAGAAATGCAAATCAAAACCACAATGAGGTAACCATCTCACGCCAGTCAGAATGGCTGCTATCAAAAAGTCTACAAACAATAAATGCTGGAGAGGGTGCAGAGAAAAGGGAACCCTCTTACACTGTTGGTGGGAATGCAAACTAGTACAGCCACTATGGATAACAGTGTGGAGATTCCTTAAAAAACTGGAAATAGAACTGCCATATGACCCAGTAATCCCACTGCTGGGCATACACACTGAGGAAACCAGATTTGAAAGAGACACGTGTACCCCAATGTTCACTGCAGCACTGTTTACAATAGCCAGGACATGGAAGCAACCTAGATGTCCATCAGCAGACGAATGGATAAGAAAGCTGTGGTGCATATACACAATGGAGTCTTACTCAGCTACTAAAAAGAATGCATTTGAATCAGTTCTAATGAGGTGGATGAAACTGGAGCCTATTATACAGAGTGAAAAGTCAGAAAGAAAAACATCAATGTAGGATATTAACGCATATATATGGAATTTAGAAAGATGGTAACGATGACCCTATATGCTTGACAGCAAAAGAGACACAGATGTAAAGAACAGACTTTTGGACCCTATGGGAGAAGGCAAGGGTGGGGTGATCTGAGAGAACAGCACTGAAACGTGTGTTACCATATGTGAAACAGACCGCCAGTCCAGGTTCAATGCATGAGACAGGGTGCTCAGGGCCGGTGCACTGGGATGACCCTGAGGGATGGGGTGGGGAGGGAGGTGGGAGGGGGGTTCAGGATGGGGAACACATGTACCCCCATGGCTGATTCATATCAATGTATGGAAAAAACCACTACAATATTGTAAAGTAATTAGCCTCCAATTAAAAAAAATTTTAATAAAAAACTAATGATAAAACTTTTAAAATACTAAAAAAAGAAAAAAGAATCTTGGAGACATCTCAAATGAAAACAATAAATCTTATGGTGTAAGAATAAAAAAAAAAAGATAGATTCCTCTCAGCCTTCCACCTATTAACATATATAAACTTTCCTTATTATCTAGCCTGTTTTTAAATTAGTAGCATATCTTCCCTATGCAATAATTTTGTCATTTTCTACTTTTTTGACCAATAAACAGTTTTAAACCAAAAAAAAAAAGAAATAGAGGAAAACTATAGAATGGGAAAGACTAGAGATTGCTTCAAGAAAATTGGAGACACTCAAGGGGAGAGTTCATGCAAGGACGGGCATGATAAAAACCAGAAACAGGAAGGACCTAACAGAAGCAGAAGACGGTAAGAAGAGGTGAAAAGAATACAGAGAAGAGCCATCCAAAAAGCTACTAAAGACCAGAGTAACCATGATGGCGTGGCCACTCGCCTAGAGCCAGACATCCGGGAGTGTGAAGTCAAGCGGGCTTTGGGAAGCATCGCCACACACAAAGCTAGTGGAGGCAACAGAATTGCAGCTGAACTATTCAAAATCGTAAAAGATGCGGCTGCAGCGCTACGTTCGACATGCCAGCAAGTGTGGAGAACTCAGCGGTGGCCACAGGACTGGAAAAGGTCAGTTTTCATTCCAGTCCCTAAGAAAGGCAATGCAAGGCATGTTCAAGCTGCTAGCAAGATTATGCCCAGAATCCTTTAAGCTAGGCTTCAGCAGAATGTGAACCGAGAACTTCCAGATGTACAAGCTGGATTTAGAAAAGGCAGAGGAACCAGAGATCATATTACAAACATTCACTGGATCAGAGAGAAAGCACGGAAATTCCGGAAAAACATGTTTCACTGACTACATGAAAGTCTTTGACTGTGTGGATCACAGCAAACTGTGGAAAATTCTTAAAGAGATGGGAATACCAGACCACTTTACCCGTCTCCTGAGAAACCTGTATACAGGAAAAAAAGCAACAGCTAGAACAGGACATGGAACAACAGACTGGTTCCAAACTGGAAAATGGGTACGTCAAGGCTGTATATTGTCACACTGCTTATTTAACTTACATGCAGAGTACATCACGTTAAATGCCAGGCTGGATGAATCACAAACTGGAATCAAGATTGCTGGAAGAAATAACAATCTCAGATATGCAGATGATAGCACCCTAATGGTAGAAAGTGAAGAGGAACAAAACAGCCTCTTGATAAGTGTGAAAGAGGACACTAAAAAAGTTGGCTTAAAACTCGATATTCAAAAAACGAAGATCATGACATCCAGGCAAATCACTTCATGGCAAATAGAAGGGGAAACAGCGACAGACTTTATTTTGGGGGGCTCCAAAATCACTGTGGATGGTGACTTCAGTCATGAAAATAAAAGACACTTGCTCCTTGGTAGGAAAGCTATGACAAACCTAGACAGCATATTAAAAAGCAAAGATATCACTTCACTGACAAAGGTCTGTATAGCCAAAGCCATGGTTTTTCCAGGAGTCATGTATGGATGTGAAAACTGGACCATAAAGAAGGCTAAGCACCAAAGAATTGAGGCTTTTGAACTGTGGTGTTGGAGAAGACTCTTGAGAGTCCCTTGGACTGCAAGGAGATCAAACCAGTCAATCCTAAAGGAAATCAATCCTGAATATTCACTGGAAGGACTGATGCTGAAGCTGAAACTCCAATACTTTGGCCACCTGATGTGAAGAACTGACTCATTTGAAAAGACTGTGATGCTGAGAAAGATTGAAGGCAGGAGGAGAAGCGGGCAACAGAGGATGAGATGGTTGGACGGCATCACCGACTCGATGCACAGGGGTTTGAGCAAGCTCCAGGAGATAATGACGGACAGGGAGGCGTGGCGTGCTGCAGTCCACGGGGTCACAGAGAGCTGGACACGACTGAGCCACTGAACAGCCACGTTTACGTTTGCTAGTGCTTAGGGTCAGGCTTCCCTGAGGGACGGGGGTGAGCGAGATCATTCCTCAGAGCAATCGTCCAGTGGACTAGCATTTAGCACAGAAGCAACTGCTGAGAGCCAGCGGGGGCAGGACTCGGCATCCTCCAGGGCCTCCCACCTGTCTCGGCGTGACACCCCTGCAGAATGGCCTTGGGGAAGAGAATTCTCTAAGAACGTGAACCACTGAAGAGCACGGGGTCTCTCAGCGGCGCCTCTGCAGGTGCGGGTTTGGAGTCAGGCTCTCTCCTCCGTTCAGGAACGAGTGTCACGAGCCCCGATTAGGGCCCAGACCAGGCCTCCGGGCCGGGGTGGCATCTGCAAACTCACTGGCATTTCCACAGTCAGCTCACACGCAAGCACACGAGAGAGGGGACAAGCACAACCGCCAAGGCCAAGCGCAGAGGCCGTTACCCCCAGACACAGCAGAGCCTTCGCCCGGGCGCTGGGTCCACACTTCCCGAGTCTCCACTTCCTCGGTCTGGATGTCCCGGTCCACGCTGTCTTCATTACACTGAATGTAGGCCTGAGAAGGAAGGCAGGCTGAGTTAGCTGTGGGTCTCCACCTCAGACCCGTTTCTCATCACTGAAAAGAAAACAACTAGATTTTTTAAATTAAGGATGACACTGTTCTTGCTTCTGTCAAAATTAAGTATCATGGCATGAATAACAACCATGCAAAGACTGCTTATATCTTAAACATTTGAGAACCATGGGCCTAAATTTCAAAAGTGTTCTCAAAAGTCACATCAAACAGTTCAGCTCCAGTTTGAAAATACTATGACCCAGAGACTTCCCTCATGGTCCAGAGGTTGGGAATCTGCCTTCCAGTGTAAGGGATGTCGGTTCCATCCCTGGTCAAGGAGCTATGATCCCAGCTGCCTTAGGACAACCAAGCCTGCACACTGCATCTGCTGGGCCCAACTACTGAGCCCAGGCGCTCTGGGGCCCACGAACCACAGCTAGAGAGGAGCCCACACACCGCAGCTAGGACCTGGTGTGGCCAAACGCAAATAAAACCTTTACAAACTCTTACGACCTAGTCTGCCAATACCGTAGTCTCTTACAACATAGCAGCTCTGCAAAACTGGACACAAATTTGTTTCAAAAAGGTACATGCTTCAGTTTTGATACTAACTAACAGCTTTGAAAAATTGACGCTTTTGAACTATGGTGTTGGAGAAGACTCTTGAGAGTCCCTTGGACAGCAAGGAGATCCTAAAGGAAATCAGTCCTGAATATTCACTGGAAGGACTGATGCTGAAGCTGAAGCTCTTTGGCCACCTGATGTGAAGAACTGACTCATTGGAAAAGACCCTGATGCTGGGAAAGACTGAAGGTGGGAGGAGAAGGGGACGACAGAGGATGAGATGGCTGGATGGCATCACTGACTCGATGGACATGAGTTTGAGCAAACTTCAGGAGATGCTGAAGGACACAGGAGCCTGGGTGTGCTGCAATCCATGGGGTCACAAAGAGCAGGACACGACTGAGCGACTGAACAATAACAACAAAAAGCTTTGAGATGAGGAAAATAAGCAAAGTTAAAGAGTCTACTCAAGGTCAGAGTGGATCAGCTGCAAAGCCAGGGTTAATCTGTCAGCTTCTTAAATGTCCAGCTGTGACCCTCTTCCTGTTAAAAGCTTATTGACAGACACACCCAAGAGCATGTGGAGGGATGGCTCCATGGGGACAGGAGAGAAACACAGGAGGGACTGCTGACTTCAGGACCTCACCAGCCCGGAAGGCCAGCCAGCTCACAGTCAGTGGCCGGAGTGAGACGGGCAAGGGCAGAGTGGTGTGGGGTGGACTGAGCAATGCTGGGGTCAGAGAGCGTGCAGGGATAGATCACCTAGTTCACCTGGAGGACAGGCGGTGAACAGAGAGATAGGCAGACAGATAAGGGACGAGGTGCAGACAGCACAGGCCCGGTAACCGAGAAAGCCAGGCAGATGAACAAGGGGCCTGCAAGGGGGTGCAGGGGGAGGTGAGGGCGTCCAGGGACGGCTGAGGGGAGGCTGGTCAGGTGGGGGGGTCCAGGGACAGGTGATGGAGGGGCCTGATAAGGTGAGGGGGATCCAGGGGCAGGTGGGGGGAGCCTGGTCAGGTGGGGGGGGCCCGGGGCAGGTGATGGGGGAGCCTGGTCAGGTGGGGGGTCCAGGGGCAGGTAGGGGGACCCAAGGGCATTTACCAGAGAGCCTGGCCAGGGCTGCATTTTCCTGAGTGAGGGCGAGTGGAATGGAAGAGGCAGGCGGGACCCTGAGGCGAGCCCAGGAGCCCGGGGGCTTGGGGAGAGGCGGGCGGGGCCCCTCCAGCCCAAACCTTGGAGCCTCTGCACCTAGGCCACACACACAAGACGCTGCAGCCCCACGAGGACGGGAGCAGGTGACACTCGGTGACTTTCAATAAAGCCTCCCTTCCCAGGCTGTCCTCAGAGCCCGAGAGTGAGCCACGTCCGTGGCCGGGTGCCTCCAGAGCACAGGCTCTGGGTGAAGAGTGTTCTGGCCACCCCCGCTCTGATGTCGGGACCGCACGCGCCACGCCTCAGGTCCTGCCACCGCGCTGGCCGGGCCCCTGGCGGGCGTGCTGCGCTAACCTGCTTGGTGTTCTTCTTCCCGAAGTTCCGAATGTACATGTCGTACTCGTTCACGGGCGGGAGGTCAAGGAGGGAGAAGGTGAAGGAGAAGTCCATGTCAATGAGCCGGAGCAGCTTTGCGCTGCGCATCCTAGAGGGAAGAGCACGGACGGGAAGTGGGGTGGGGGAAGAGAGAGGGGCAGGCCGGAGGCCGGGGCCTGGGGGCAGTGACGCTCAGTCACCACGCTGGGGCCCCTGTGGACAGCGAGGCTGCAGGGCCGAACCCCCACCTCCCGCTGCTGTCAGTCCCCCTCTCCCTGCTCTGGGGGTGCGCCCAGCGGGGCGAGCCCCCGCCAACCTCACCCTCGCTCCCTCTGCTGCAGAGGGCAGGCGCTCTCGGGGAGGCGGGGTGGGGAAGGCTGCTTCCTGCCAGCACAGCTCCCTGGCTGACCAGACACTCTCCCCAAGTCCACTGTGTCCAGCCCGACCTGGTGGACTCCGACATCTACCCCCAGACTGCACTGGGCTTGGCACCGAAGACGTGAGCTGAGAGTCTGTCCTTCACTTTCACGAGCTCCTGGGTTCACAGCAGTCAAGCCTGGACTCTGACCCTGCTGGCCCTGGTTCTTCACCCTTATCTCCACCCTTGCTGGGCAGACCCAGGCCTGCACAGGTGGCCCGCAGCCCACGGAGGACGCTGACATGGGGGCTCAGTGCCCGAGACATAGGATGGCTGGCCGACATGGGGCTCCCTCGCTGAGACGAGGGGTGCTGGCTACGAGAGTAGGGCCTACACGGCGGGAGGCGTGGGGCGCCGGCAGACCTGGCCCGCTGTCTGCTCTAGCTCCTGCCGCCCGCCTCCAGCCTCCAGAGCGCCTGTGACACTGCCCGGCCGTGAAGGCGGGGCTCCTGAGGCCCCCAGAACTGCCACAGATGCCGGGCCGAGCTCGCCTACTGTACACCTGCACCAGAGCACGAGCCGGGACCCGGGAATACAGCACAAACAAGACGATGGCCTGAGCACAGCAGAGACAAGAAAATAAACGCTAATATTTACAGGTCCGTTGCAGGAAGTACAGAAACTGCTAATCCCTTCTGCAATCTTCCCAGTACACCTACTTTTGCTTAAGGGCCTGAGTCCGATTCTTTTGACGGTGTGAGGCTGTGGCAAAATCCACGAAAATTCCACACAGTGGGGTTTTGGAAGGGGAGCTGTTTGCATCTGCACATAAAAAAAAAGCTACTTTTGTGAAACTGAAATAGTTCTTTCAAGCAAAAGAAATCAAGAGTAAACCAATTAGATGCATGTAAACCAATTATGTTCGCTCAACTAATGACAAATGTCTTCTAGGTGCACTTAGGAACCACTTCTGCTCATTGCATCTAAAACCTGCAGCAAAGCAAAATTTCCCACATCTGTGCCACACTACTTCCAGAAATACGTAAGAACACATATAAGCGCGGTCAGTCCTCCACTCCCACCCCATGCTCCCCTGCCCGCTCCAAAACCCGTCTTCTCAGGTAAGGGAGTTGAGGTGTGAATACACAGAGCAGCTGGCAGACAGACAGAGGCTGGTGCATGCTGGACAAGCCACTCACTGCAGCAGAAGACAGGAGACGGGCGGACACGGGCTGGGGTTCGGCAGCCCACAGGGTGCGGGCTGGTCGGCCTGGTGATGGGCCACGATCTCCAGAAGCCCCCACAGGACAGAGCGCTCCACCCCCTCCCTCTGCGGGGTCCACCTCCGTGGCCTCGACCACAGCGACCCCTGTGCTTCGCGGGCACAGACTGCGTATTTCTCTATGCGCTTATTCTCACTCTGTCTTCTCGCTGCGCTTGGACGTGTATTTGGACCCAGGCAAAGAGCGTGCCCTGTCCTGCCCTCTTGCAGCCTCAGAGGCTGTGAGCACCTCCCGTTTCTCCTGCCTCAGAGCACCGCACTCGGGGCTGTCAGGCGCATTCATGGAGAGCGCTCTCCTGCCCTGACAAGTAACCTTCGTACACCCAAGTGCCAAGAGCTTTGGAGCAAAGCACATTCCCAGTTTCATAGAGAAAGTTGCCAAGGCTGCCCCCCACAGCCGGCCTCCTGCCGATGCCGTCACTTTGTCAGAAGAAATGCAGCCGGGGCCTCGGACGCCGACTGAGCACAAGGCACAGGGCTGGCCCACCCCACCGCAGCACCCTCCCCAAGGAGGGCCTCAACGCGCGCCCCCGGAGCTCCGAGCGCGTCACGGGGGCTGGCAGTGCCCGCCGCGCCGCTGTCCGCTCACATACCCGGGCCCGGCCCCCAAGCGCGCTCCGGGCAGCCGTGCTTCTCGAGCAGCTTCGAGGACAGCTCGCCGACCCGCTGGTTCTCCGCGAGGATGGCCTTCTGGATCTCCTGGATCTCCCTCCTCCTGGCTGGAGGCAGCTCCTCCGCCGCCTCTCCCTCTTTGGGCTCGGCCGCCCCGCAGTCGTCGACCCCGTCACAGACCTCGAAGTCGTCCTCATAGTCCTGCGCACAGAGCAGACAGGCTCACGGGCAGAGCACGCAGCCAGCAGGAGGCACAGACAGGGCCCCCATGTGCTTGGGCGCCCTGCAGCTCACAGGTTTCTGTGCAAACCGCTGTGCTTGCTCCTCCGCGTCCACACACACCCTACAGAACTGTGCACTCTGAGTCCCGGGTGAACAATAAAGTGCAAATGTACCTGTGCCGAGAATGGGAGCGTGAGCACACGGAGACCTGTGTACCTATGTGTACTTCATGTAGACACACACACACAGAATGCACATATGTGTGCGCACACACACGTTTGACTGCAGTGCACTATCGACAGGCTAAATTGAAAATTTTAATTACACCATACTGGTCAGCAATGGTGAGACACACTGCAAACTTTTTATAGGCACCAGATCTAAATCAAATAGATACGCAGGACTGAGAGCAGTAAGAGGAGATGAAAAAACAACTGTTTCTGATTTTAGAACAAACTACCCTTCTTAAGATGAGATTTTAAATACCTACTTCAAAATCATCTTCAAAAATGGCTGTGTACTCATCTTTTCCAGCATTTTCTAAATCAAGGTCTTCCTTTTCAATTTCCTACGGGCAGAAATCAAACGTATAATTAAAATATTCAATCTCAGGTTGATTCTTGAAAATAGGCTGGAAAATACATGTTTTCTGAGATTCACTTCAGGTTGTTAATTTAGAAATTCAAATATTTATACAATTAACATAACCTAATCACAGCTCTTAAGTACCCTGACTTATAAGTATGACCAGAAAAAGGAAACAGTTAACAATCATATTCTTTCTGAGAAAACTCTAAATTCTGAAGGCCAAAGAAAAAAGTGGGTCTCTGGTTACTGAACAAATAAACCAGAGACCCAGCATCGCAGGCTCACCACATCCCAACAACTCATTGCTTGGCAGACACGCCACGGGCCCCCTAGCCCCCCGGGGTGCCTCAAACAGGAGGGAGGCAGGGGACAGGAGGGTGTCCCTGGCCTGCCGCCCCGAGCTCAGGGTCCCCCGGCTCCGCCCCGGTTTGGAAAGAACGCCCCAGCACCACCAGCGGCTCCTGCAGGAGCTGGCTGCTCCTCCACCGCTGGCTCGGCGTTTATTTCTGCAAACTTTCTGCTCCCTGGACCGTTCCTCACTGACAACACCTGGATCGTGTCTTTGTGATGCCTCTGTTCACTTTCTTGCATTCTCCCCAAAGCTCTGACTTTCAAGGCAGAGAAACGGCAAGAAGGCTGGGGGCCCGTCCAGCTCCCAGCCTCCTGAGGGCCCGAGGCGGACAGGCAGCGCAGGCGGGTGCGTCCTCTCCTCACCGTGGCCGCTTCGCTCCCCTGCCTCTGCTCCAGCTTCCACATCGAGGGGCCCTCCTCGCGGCCGTGCTGGGGGACAGAGCACAGCGCGTCAGCCGGAGGGCGGAGGCAAGGCCCACCCTCCTCCCGCAGGGGCCAGGGGCCGGCGCGCAGTGGCAGCGGCCGGGCAACGCCGTCCAGGGAACTCGGCCTCCCCGGCCTCAGGGTCCTCCTCCGAGAAACGGGAGACTGTGAACCTTCCTCCAGGGCCCGGGGAGGCGCGGGCACCTGGCTGCCCTGCGGGGACCAGGGCCCCAGAAAGGCACGGCTCCCAGCCGCCGCCGCCAACAACCATCTGATGCAAAGGCGTGGCGAGCGGGGAACACCTTTCCGCCCAGAAACTCAGTCTGGCATAGCGGGAGCTCTCCGCGCAAGTGCCGAGCAGCCACGTCACGGTAACTCAGGGCTGATGCTACAAAGCTCGCGGCCAGTCATAAGCCGAGCAGGCTGCCAGCTGTCTTCAAGATCACTTCTGGGCTCTCTCAGGGGAAAACACACCTCTCGTATTTTGCTCCCTTAGTGGAAAAAGAATGTAAAATGTCTAATTTTGTACAGTGGCTACATGTTGAAAGACTACTTCAGAGATGTTGGATTATATGTTATTAAAACTAATTTTATGTTTCTTTTTTAAGGTGACCACCAAAAAATTAAAACTACAAATGTGGCTCACATTATAATTCTAGTGAACAATGCTAACTCTTGCCAAAAAAACTGAAAGACAGAAAGAGATATTAAAGCCTGCATGCTTTCATTCAATGATTCCAGTTCAAGAGACTTACTCATGAGAAGCAGGAGGGAGACCCGAATCATCGCAGCTAGAGGGGCTTCCACAGAGGCAGCGCAAACAGCACATGCCGCAGGTGTGAGCAAGACAGAAAAAAGGCATCGACCCCCGCCCCCAACACAGACATCAGAAGAGCACAGTGAAAAAGTATTCAGAAAAAAGACTACGTGGGAAGAATCACCTAGAAGGCTCACTTTTCACCAAGGTGTGGCTATACGTGGACAGGGAGGAATCCAACCACTGCCCAGACTGAACAAAGCATCCCCACATCAGCCAACACAGCCGCACAACCTGACTTATCAGAAAACCCTGTGCTCCTGTGCGCGCGGAATAAAGACCCACAAAAAGCTGGCCCAGACGCTAGAGACACGCCTCTCATAGTCCAGGGTTTCAGATAACTGTCAGAGAGAGAAAGGTTCTTCTTCCCAGGAAACAGAAGAAAGTAGGTTAAACCACTAGGCCACTTAGCTATGACCTAAATCAAATCCTTTATAATTATACAGAGGAGGTGACAAATAGATTCAAGGGACTAGATCTGGTAAACAGAAAGCCTGAAGAACTATGGACAGAGGGTCATAACATGGTACAGAAGGTGTGACCAAAACCATCCCAAAGGAAAAGAAATGCAAGAAGGCAAAGCGGTTGTCTGAGGAGGCCTTACAAATAGCTGAGAAAAGAAGAGAAGCCAAAGGCAAAGGAGAAAGGGAAAGATATTCCCAACTGAATGCACAGCTCCAGAGAACAGCTAGGAGAGACAAGAAAGCCTTCTTAAGTGAGCAATGCAGAGAAATAGAGGAAAACAAAAGAACGGGAAAGACTAGAGATTTCTTTAAGAAAACTGGAGATACCCAGGGAACATTTCATGTAAAGATGGGTTCAATAAAGGACAAAAACGGAGTGGACCTAACAGAAGCAAAAGATATTAAGAGGCGGCGGCAAGAATACACAGAAGATTTATACAGAAAAGCTCTTCATGACCCAGATAATCATGATGGTGTGATCACTCACCTAGAGCCAGACATCCTGGAATGCAAGGTCAAGTGGGCCCTGGAAGTATCACTACAAACAAAGCTAGTGGAAGTGATGGAATTCCGGCTGAGCTATTTCAAATCCTAAAAGATGATGCTGTGAAACTGTTACACTCAATATGCCAGCAAATTTGGAAAACTCAGCAGTGAGCATAGGACTGGAAAAGGTCAGTTTTCATTCCAATCCCAAAGAAAGGCAATGCCAAAGAATGTTCAAACTACTGTACAATTGCACTCATTTCACATGCCAGCAAGATTATGCTCAAAATCCTTCAAGCTAGGTAGGCTTGAGCAGTATGTGAACCAAGAACTTCCAGATGTACAAGCTGGATTTAGAAAGGCAGAGGAACCAGAGATAAAACTGCCAACATATGCTGGATCATAGAAAAAGTAAGGCAATTCCAAAAAAAATCTACTTTTGCTTCATTGACTACACTAAAGCCTTTGTGTGGATCACAACAAACTGTGGAAAATTCTTAATGAGATGGCAATACCAGATCACATTACCTGCCTCTTGAGAAACCTGTACACAGGACAAAAGGCAACAGTTAGAACTGGACATGAACAGGTTCCAAATTGAGAAAGGAGTACGTCAAGGCTGTGTGTTGTCACCCAACTTATTTAACTTAAATGCAGAGTACATCAGGTGAAATTTAGGGCTGCATGGAACACAAGCTGGAATCAAGATTTCCAGGAGAAATATCAACAACCTCAGATATGCAGATGATACCACTTTAATGGCAGAAAGTGAAGAGGAACTAAAGCACATCTTGATAAATATAAAAGAGGAGAGTGAAAAAGCTGGCTTAAAATTCAACATTCAAAAAACAGAGATCATGGCATCCAGCTCCATCACTTCCTGGCAAATGGAAGGGGGAAAAGTGGGAACTGTGAGATTTCATTTTGTTGGGCTCTGAAATCACTGCAGACAGTAAGTGCAGCCACGAGATTAAAAGGCGCTTGCTCCTTGGAAGAACAGCCGTGACAGACCTGGACAGTGCATTAAAAAGCAGATATCACTTTGCTGACAAAGGTCCATCTAGTCAAAGCTGTGGTTTTTCCAGTGGTCATGTATGGATGTGAGAGTTGGACTGTAAAGAAAGCTGAGCGCCAAAGAATTGATGCTTTTGAACTGTGGTGTTGGAGAAGACTCTTGAGAGTCCCTTGGATAGCAAACCAGTCCATCCCAAAGGAAATCAACCCTGATTATTCATTGGAAGGACTGGTGCTGAAACTGAAGCTCCAATACTTTGGCCACCTGATGCAAAGAGCCAACTCACTGGAAAAGACCGTGATGCTGGGAAAAATTGAAGGGAGGAGGAGAAGGGGGCGACAGAGCATGAGATGGCTGGATGGCATCACTGACTGAACTGACAAGAGTTTGAGCAAGCTCTGGGAGTTGGTGATAGACAGGGAGGCCTGGGGTGCTGCAGTGCGTGGGGTCTCGAAGAGTCAGACACAGCTTAGCGACTGAGCCACCACCACAGAAGCCAAACTCTGCTTGCCGCATTACCGACAACAGAGCGAAACCCAGGAAACGGTGTGATAATAATTTAAACACCACAGTACACAATTCTAAAGACATCAAATAATCATTCTGAAGCTGCTTCTGGCGATAATTATGAAGATGGCATAAAAAGGGAAGACTGGGATTGTGGTGTCTGAATGATACCATATCACTGACATGTGCTTCTCGTGTGTACACATGCAGGCCTAACCCAGAATGGGAAAGAGCTGTTACACCTGATGACTTGCATGTGCTTCTCATGTACACACACACATGCGCGCACACACTCAATCCAGGATACAAAGCAACTGTGAAAGGAGAGGAGCCATGAGGGCCTCAGTGTTAATCACAAGCGCCTGATAGAACCTGCCCGTCACCCAAGCCTGCGCTGCTTTGTGGAAAGATTTCCAACACTAATGCAACTTTTGTACTAAGTTGGTCACTCAGTCAGTAAAGAATCTGCCTGCAATGCAAGAGATCTGAGTTCGATCCCTGGGTTGGGAAGATCTCTGGGAGAAGGAAATGATTCCTCACTCCAGGATTCTTGCCTGGAGAATTCTGTGAACAGGGGAGCCTCGTGGGCTATAGTCCATGGGGTTGCAAAGAGTGGGACACAACTGAGGGGCAGTATATATATATATATACACACCCTCAGACTTTTTATCTCCTCTCGAGGCAATGTCACTAACATCGATCTTCCAGGAATCTCCCTTTTATCTAAATCGTCTCATTTGTTAGCATGAAATGCTGCCATTCTCTCTGTGAAAATGGGAGCTGAAGCCCCAGTCCCTACTGGCTTCTCCATTCCTCCCTCTGATTCTGCCTCTACTTCTTGTATTCTGGGGGTCTCTTCGGAGCAGCATGTTCATTTACGCTTGTCACGTCCTCCTTGCAAGCGACCTGTCTTATTCTTGTGATGTGTTTTTGGGCCTCTGGTCCAGCCACCCAAGCTCCAGTATAACTGTTGTTTGGTGGCCACCTTGTCCATCTTTTCACTTTAATCCATTTGAGTCTTTTAATATAAAATGCATCTCTTATGTGCCTCATGGAATCACCACTCAAGTAAACCACATGAAAACAGGCCTGCCAGGCTCTGCTCTCTGAGTCTTAGGACCACACCACAGAATCCCCGGGAAGGGTCTCACCTTCCTTTTTGAGTCTCTGTCCTTCCCGTTAGTCCTCACTAAGTTCTCCACATGCCTAGAAAGCAAATATGATCAAAGTCAAATTAATTTTCAACAAAGACTTGAAAATTAAAGCATTTTCATCTCAGTGAAGGCTGCTGTCAGCATTTGATACAATTAAGAATGGCTGTAGGTTGGCATACTTGCAAAGCATGCTTTATTAGAACTATTATTAGAACTAAGGCCTTTTTAAAACTATTTTTTAACTATAGTTTAAACTCTTTAAAACTATTTTTACTGTCTTAGCAGTAGTACAGGATAGGAAATATCTTCAGTAGAGAGAAGAAACTGTGTGTTTTAACAAACTTGTGTTTATGAAATCCTTATGAAATCCATATCCTTTAAGAGTTCTAGAAAATTCCTACAATTTTATTAGAGAATCCATCCCAAAGGTTTTAGGTTTAATATAATATTTATATTTCCAAAAGATTTATCTTGAACTATGTTCTATTTTTATAGAACATATTTTGTGTGTTTACTTTGGACCTAAAATTAAGGTTTTCAAAATTACAACCTGATTCTCAATATTTGGAACTTAACATTCATACTAATTCAACACAGTGTATGTTTAAAATCATATAGAACCAAGCAAAAGCTTCACTGCATTTCTAGCAGATCTGCAATACAAAATCTAGGAATCTGCACCCCAGGCTTAAGTATAACTTTGTGCAAACTTGTAAGATTTAGGGCAAGGTGTTTAACCTGAATCTCCCTAATCTGTGAAAAAGAATCACCAAATATCGCTGCTGTAAAGAATAAATTATAATCTGGAGCTCACATACAAAATGAGGATTTACAGGCAAACTCTAACCTTAATCTTCATAAAACCCACAAAATTGGCCTCATCCAAGCTTCACCAGTTAAGACAGGCTGTGAAAGGCCAGCCACCTCCAGAAAGGGCGGACGCAGCAGTGGGCAGTGCCCACGCCGTGCCTGACCTGCAGTGGGGCAGCGGGTCTGCTGGGCACGTCTGTGCTCAGCGTCCAGGGGTTGTGAACCGGAAGCCCAGAGCCACTGCGGGTGCCGTCCCTCGCAGAGCGGGGACTCCCGGAGACCGGTGCCCGGGGAGGGCTGGCGTTCCGAGGCTACACCAGCCAGTGTGTGAAAGGCCACACAGGACTCATAACCCACGACAAGCCCCCAGCTCCTGGAGGGCCCCGAAGACACAACTGGGAGGGTTCGTGTCTGGAGAACCTGAAGTCTAGCTGTAGTGTACTCTCCTCTCCTGGCCATAATCAGGCCCAAGAGGAAAAGTCCATTTTGATGCTTTCTGGGAGAAGTGAGCTATAAACACAGCAATCGGCCAAAGGACACATTCACTCACCGGCTGCCCGTGCCGTCTCTCCTCAGACTTGTTCCTCGATGTCTGTGCTCCCCATCCTGTCAGGAAATCCCGCACCCGTTAATGAGTACAGCATAACGAATTCACAATTACTAGGCTCTGAAAAAGAAGTCACGGGCTCAAAATCTAACAACCGCTCTATGCTACAGGCACCTCTTAAAATGACTGTTTTTACCACTTGTCTTAGTAAATAAGGTGCTTGACGTAAGGGAGATGAATAAGGCACGCTAAAGGTAGTTATCCGTCATCTCAGTGATATTACCTAAGTGAAAGAAACTGACACTTACCAATTCTTCATAATTTTCAGAAAATCTGACTAGATCCTTATACTGTTTAAAACAATAAAACTTTCAAACACATGGAATATGGTTGTTTCACAAATCTGCACACCTATGGAAAAAATTTAAAGGCTCTTCTGTTACATTAAGTGAATTTTTAAAAACACAATGTAAATCAACACATGAGGGCAGGCTGTTTAAAGGAGAGCCATCTGTTGAGTGGACAGTGCCCGGAAGCACGAAGGAAAGGAGGGGCATTAGGCTGTTCCCTGAGGAGGGCCTGGGCCAGAGGGGCCGCACCTCCAGACAGAGGGGCTCCAGACCTGGGGGGCCGGAGGTGAGGGGGAGGCGAGCGGAGAGAGCCGGAAAAAGCACAGAGCGGAAGGAAGCTTGGCGTGCAGGGCAATACACAGCAAGCAGCAAATGACTAATAAAGGTTCCCATCACTCAGACACTGTCTCTGACCTGTAACCTCTACTGACCTGCATGCCCAGTATCAGGTCACTTGCAGACAAATGAGGTTATGGCCATGGCAGAATGCCAGGCAGCTAGTTAACGTCACACCGGTAAAAAAGCAATTCCCAGAACAACAGAAGAGCATAACTCCAGTTCTGCATTTTTAGAAAGCCCATTTAAGCTCATTATGCAGAAACAGGACTGCAAGTAACTACATCCTGGTGCTGCTGCTGAGTTGCTCAGTCATGTCTGACTCTTTGCGGCTCCAGGTACTATAGCCCACCCTGCTCCTCGGTCCACGGGATTTTCCAGACAAGAATGCTGGAGTGGGATGCCATTTCCTTCTCCAAATATATATTACAAAATGGATTAGCTCCAAGTCTAGGATTCCAGGTAACTGTTGTTTTATTCTTATCTTCTTCCTAAGTTAAAAATCTTTCCAAAATCAATTAGAAAAAGCATAATTAACATGTTTAACAGGAAGAACAGTCTGGCATCAGTCTATAAAATAGACCGGAACAGAAGAAACAATGAAATCAGTAGTGCCAGGCGGGAAAGCATTATGATTCAACGGCTACCTAGGTATAAAGAATTCTCAAGGAGATCAGTTCTGAATATTCACTGGAAGAGCTGATGCTAAAGCTGAAACTCCAATACTGTGGCCACCTGTGCAAAGAGCTAACTCATTGGAAAAGACCCTGATATGGGAAAGACTGAAGGCAGGAGGAGAAGGGGATGACCGAGGATGAGATAGTTGGATGGCATCATTGACTTGATGGACATGAGTTTGGGTAAGCTTCGGGAGTTGGTGATGAAGAGGCCTAGCGTGCTGCAGTCCATGGGGTCGCAAAGAGTAAGACACGACTGAGCGACTGAACTGAACTGAACTGACAGAAACACAAAAAACCTTGAACAGCCAAAGCAATCTTGAGAAAAAAGATGGAGCTGGAGGAGTCAGCCTGTCTGGCTTCAGACTCTACTACAAAGCTAGTATAGTCAAGATAGTATGGTACTGGCACAAAGACAGAAATATAGATCAATGGAACAAAATAGAAAGCCCAGAGATAAAAATCCATGCACCTATGGACACCTTATCTTTGACAAAGCAGGGAACAATGTACAATGGAGAAAAGACAATATCTTTAACAAGCAGTGCTGAGATAACTGGTCAACCACTTGTTAGAGAATGAAACTAGAACCCTTTCTAACACCATACACAAAAATAAACTCAAAATGGGTTAAAGATCTAAATGTAAGACCAGAAACTATAAAAGTCTTACAAGAAAACATAGGCAGAACACTCTCTGACATAAATCACAGCAAAATCCTCTATGACCCACTTCCCAGAGTAATGGAAATAAAAACAAAAATAAACAAATGGGACCTAATTAAACGTAAACGCTGTTGCACACCAAAGGAAACTATAAGCAAGGTGAAAAGGCAGCCTTCCGAATGGGAGAAAATAACAGCAAATGAAGCAACTGACAAAGAATTAATCTCAAAAATACACAAGCAGCTCATGTAGCTCAATTCCAGAAAAATGAACGACCCAATCAAAAAATGAGCCGAAGAGCTAAACAGACACTTCTCCAGAGAAGACATACAGATGGCTCACAAACACATGGAAAGATGCTCAACATCACTCATTATCAGAGAAATGCAAATCAAAACCACAATGAGGTACCGTCTCATGCTGGTCAGAATGGCTGCTACCCAAAAGTCTACAAGCAATAAATGCTGGAGAGGGTGTGGAGAGAAGGGAACCCTCTTACACTGCTGGTGGGAATGCAAACTAGTATAGTCACTATGGAGAACAGTGTGGAGATTCCTCAAAAAAACGGGAAATGAAACTGCCATATGACCCAGCAATCCCACTGCTGGGCATACACACCGAGGAAACCAGAACTGAAAGAGACACATGTACCCCAATGTGCATCGCAGCACTGTTTACAATAGCCAGGACCTGGAAGCAACCTAGATGTCCATCAGCAGACGAATGGATAAGAAAGCTGTGGTACATATACACAGTGGAGTATGACTCAGCCATTAAAAAGAAGCGATTGAATCAGTTCTAATGAGGTGGATGAAACTGGAGCCTATTATACAGAGTGAAGTAAGTCAAAAATAAAAACACCAATACAGTATACTAACGCATATGTATGGAATTTAGAAAGATGGTAACGATGACCCTGTATGTGAGACAGCAAAAGAGACACAGATGTAAAGAACAAGACTTTTGGACTCCGTGGGAAAAGGTGAGAGTGGGATGATTTGAGAGAATAGCATTGAAACGTGTATTACCATATGTGAAACAGACCGCCAGTCCAGGTTCAATGCATGAGACAGGGTGCTCAGGGCCGGTGCACTGGGATGACCCTGAGGGATGGGGTGGGGAGGGAGGTGGGAGGGGGGTTCAGGATGGGGAACACATGTACA
>NW_024070202.1:119353117-119357221 GCF_014754425.2 Oryx dammah | reverse complement strand
GCGGGGCGGGGCGCGCGGGGCGGGGCGGGGCGGGGCGCGCGGGGCGGGGCGGGGCGGTACCTTCGGCTCCCTCCGCCGGTGTTCCTCCTTGCGGGACCGCTCTTTCCTCTCCGCGTGGCCCCGCGGCCTCTCCTCGCCCGCGGGGAAGCCCTCTTTACGGCGCCTCTCCTTATGCCTCTCTTCCCCTTCCTTGTCGGAGAAAGAAGCGCCTCTTTCTTTTGAGTTCTTCTCTCTCGTGCTGCTCTTTTCCCGGTGCTTCTGTTCGCGGTCTGGCTCCTTCTGCTTCCTGCGTCGCCTTTCGCCCTCTTCTTTGTACAGCCAGTACTTGAGGGGGTTGTCCTTGCTGTCACCATACTGCAGCTGGAATGCACCGGGGACAGACGCGGAAGGTGTGTAAGCAGCACGCGCCGTCGCGTGTCCACACCCCGCAGAGGTGGAGGCACAGGCCTCCGGCGCGGCCACCCTCCAAGACAGGTGGCAGCCCAGGCAGGAGACGGCAGGGACGGCCCCGCCCACGCGCACCCGCACCGCGGCCTGGCCCTCGGGGGGCCATCGCCCCCGCTCCTTCGCGGGGTGAGCCCTCCTGACCCAGCTGCTTGTCCCCTCCCCGGCTGCCCGCAACCCAGCACCCGGCCCGCCAGGCCCGCCAGCGCCGTCCGTGTGAGGCGTCCGGGGGCAGCACACGGCGCCTCTCCTCCCGGCACGGGTCTGCCCCAACCCGCAGGGAGACCACTCCTCGGACCCAGGGGCGCCCGGTGACCCCGGGGGCAGGCACCACAAGGCAGTGAGCGGCTGCAAACTACAACGGCATGGCAGATCGTGAGCGTTACCACGACGTCTTAACAGAACACAAACCGCACCATCCTTTGCCTTCACTCAGGGCCTCCTCCAGCTCTGCACCCTGTGGGTCTACCTCCGCCACCCCCCTGGGGACAGTCCCACCGCCCCCACCCACTCTGCTCACAGCACTGCCATATAAGACTATCAGCCAGTTCATCTTCAAAGCAGCCTTACTCCCCGCACCGGCAGCAGGCAGAAGTGCACAGGCAGTAACAAGCAGAAGGGCAACAGACCCCTTCACAGAATGCCTCTTGTGTCTGAGTCGAATGAGCAAACATTACAAACCAGGATAACGCCCAGGCACTGCTTAGGCCGGGGGGAGTCACACTCGGACGACGGGAACAACTACTCGGTGTGAAGTGAACAGGTGAGCCGACACAACGTGATCGAGCAAGTCCACTTTCAGAAACTGATCATTGGGAAATAACTATGCATAAACGCAAACAGTCTACACCTCGGATGTCCTCATAATAAAAACTTTAGAATCAAAGTAAATGTTCAAGGAAGCAGATGTGTCAAGAAAACTATGACGTGTCAATATCACTGAATAATGTATTATGCAGCCATTAAACTACTACAGACAGGTGTGATAGCTTAGAAAAAATGCTCAAAATGTATTCAGTTTAAGCGGCTATAAAACAGCAAAGATCCAACTTAAAACGAAGTTTCTGTGTACATATCCAAACACATACATATATATGAATATATGGACACAAACCCACAGGACATATATACTTAAACATTATCAATGATCATCTCTAGGTAGGTTGCTGCTGCTGCTGAGTCGCTTCAGTCGTGTCCGACTCTGTGCGACCCCATAGATGGCAGCCCACCAGGCTCCCCCGTCCCTGGGATTCTCTAGGCAAGAACACTGGAGTGGGTTGCCATTTTCTTCTAGGCAGGCATCTACCTTTAATTTTCTTCTTCTTATTTATTTGTATTTTGTAAATTTTCCAGAATAGCCAATGTTGACTCTTGGAATTGGAGAAACACACTTGCCTAAAGGATCTCAGTGCCTGAGAAGAGTCTCAAGTCTTGGACTCTGTTTTATACTCTTCACCAGAAAAACTGCCACAGTGCCCACCTGGGTGTCCTGGGCCCTGCAGCTGAGACCCGGGGCTGCTCCCTGCATACCTTTCTCTCTCGGTACCTTCTCTCCCGATCTTCATCTCGTTCAGAGTCTTCATCTCTCTGCTCCTTCTCTTCAATTTTTGCTTTACTTCCTACAAAAATAAAACCTATTTTTAACATACCCAAACTTTAACGTCCTGCAGCAGTCTCTACAGTACATGTCACACAGTATCACATATGTAAACATGTTCTTTAAGAAACATTTTCCAATCTCAAGAATGGAAAGTTCTAGAATCTAAACTTAAAATGGAATAAAAAAGGAGGAAACCTGCAAAGTGTGTCAGAGGAGCCCCAGACGGGCACCAGCCCAAACACAGGCCTTCAGAGCCCCGGTCGCTGGCAGAGACTCAGGGAAGCAAAGTCCAGTCCAGCTGGGCAGGCGTTCCCTCCCCATGCTCAGCCACGGAGAAAAGCCGCCTCGGACAAACTGGGGGACTGCCTCCTCCTGCCCCCAGGTCCCCTGGAGCCCTGCCACTGAGGGCATGAGTGCAGGAGGCCCTGTGATGCAGGGGGCAAGGATGGCCCACTCCAGTGGCCCCGGGTGGAGGCTCCCCCTGTGATCTCTCCCTGCCATGGGGACCCAATACAACCACCTCAATCACCGGTGATGCCCACAGCCCCGTCCAAGAGCGAAAAACCAGACTTTCACTTTTGAATCTGAACAATACTTATTAGGCTTAAAACTACCAAAACCCACAGTTTTAAAGGTGAGGACAAAACATACAGAGATCACTGAAAACAAATTTCATTCACCACAAAAGTATTCACCAAGCCTGACCGCTTTCTAAGAGTCTTGGACAAACGAGAACAGGGGCTTCCCCGGTGGCTCAGCTGGGAAAGAAGCTGCCTGCAACGTGGGGGACCTGGGCGTGATTCCTGGGCTCGGAAGACCCCTGGAGGAGGACATGGCAACCCGCGGGAGCATTCTTGCCTGGAGAACTCTATGGACAGAGGAGCCTGGCAGGCCACAGTCCACGGGTCACAGTCAGCCATGACTGAGCGACCAAGCGCACCCTAAGACATGAAAACACGCGGTGGGCCCCCTGGTGGGGGCGACGGGAGTGCAGAGACGGGCTAGGCTCCAAGAGAGAGTGGTGCTCAGGGTGGTTCCCAGGGCTTGTGACGTCAGGAAGGGAGGGAGGGTCTGGGGACCCAAGGGAGACAGGGAGGAGACAAGGGAAGGGGTGAGAAAATGGCCAGGGGGAGGAGGAAGGCCCATCAGAGGCAGGTTGCACAGACTCCTGAACAGCCAGAGCAACGCGGCACTGAGAAAACAAGACCAGGCAGCGACCAGAACGACCGGAAAACAAAAAGGACTTCATTACTACAAACATACCAAGAACATCAAAATGATAATCCTGAAAAGAGGCGATGGATGGCAAGGGAGTCACCGCTTGAGTAGAGATAGCCTCCTTAACCTCACCCGGCCCGAACCTCGGGTCCCGGGGCCCAAGCCCCTACGCAGGGCAACACCTGCCCCCAGATCATGAGCTGAGGCCCCGCGTCCACTTCGAGCACAGCCTGAGGTGCTGGAGCCACGCTGTGCTCTTCTAACACATTCCGTTTAGTTTATGTTGGCCAGTTTGAATTTTTATAGGAAGAACCTATCATTCGTATAATAAAAAACAATGAAGATCCTTAATTCCATTTGGGAAGAAAAAAGTACTTACCTCTACCTTTAGAATCTCTAAGAATTTGAACAAATATTTAAATATGGCTAAAATAAATCTGATACTTTTGAGAAATTCTTTTTATCAAAGAGCATTATTTTTTAATTTAAAACAGGGGCTGTGAATTATGGAGGGAATAAACCTAAAGTATATTTCAACAGTAAAACTCCAGTCAATAATTAAGCAGCTACTCTTTCTGTTCACTGAAAACAGTGCAAAGTGGGCACACAGGCGCATCGCAGGGGCTCTGACCTCACAGTCAGCCTTTAGAAAAACCACAGAAGACCAGGGGGCGGGGTCGCCTCCACGGAGACACAGACCTGCCCGCCGGCGCTCCGGCCTGTCCTGGTCCCGGTCGCGGTCTCTGTCCCGGTCCCGGTCCCGGGCCAGCAGGTTGTGGTCTCGGTCCCGGTTGCGGTCCCGGGCCAGCAGGTTGTGGTCTCGGTCCCGGTCCCGGTCGCGG
>NW_024070202.1:119226667-119353107 GCF_014754425.2 Oryx dammah | reverse complement strand
TCCCGGGCCAGCAGGTTGTGGTCTCGGTCCCGGTCCCGGTCGCGGTCCCGGGCCAGCAGGTCGTGGTGCCCGGCCGCCTGCCTCAGCTCTTCGCGGCGCGCCCGGTGCTCCTGGTCCCTCTCGCGCTCCTTCCCCCGGCCATGCGGCCTCTCCGCGTCCAGCTCCCGGCGCCTCTCCTTCCGCCGGTCCCGCTCCCTGTCCCCGCGGGGGTGCTCCCGGGCGGCGTGGCCGTCCCGCTCTCTGTGCTTGGCCTCGCGGTCGGGGTCCCTGGGTCGGTGCTCTTTGCCGTCTGCCAGGTCCGCTTCCGACTCCCGCAGCGGTTTCCGGTCTCTGTGCTTCTTCTCCTCCTTGGGACCAGAGGCCTGAGCCGCCTACACGAGGGAAGAAGAGCGGGGTCTGCACCCTGGGGCCGCGCCCACCGAAGGGCCCTGGGCAGCACTGGCTGGAACGGCCGTCGCTCCCTGCAGGCCGGGTCTGCAGCCAGCTCTGCAGCCCCGGGACCAGCCAGGTGCTCCCCCCTCCAGGGACATCAGAGGCTGCCAGCCAGTCAAACCTAAAGGGCCCCGTGAATCCAAAAGAAAGGAAGGGAGTTTGAGGCTGTGCCCGAAAGCCTCAGGACACTGGCCGCCAGGGTCCCCCTCAGAGAACAGGACCATCGCCATAAACTCTCAGGAGGTGTTTCGTGTGTGTGTGACCTCGGAGATCCAACCAGTCCATTCTGAAGGAGATCAGCCCTGGGATTTCTTTGGAAGGAATGATGCTAAAGCTGAAGCTCCAATACTTTGGCCACCTCATGCGAAGAGCTGACTCATTGGAAAAGACTCTGATGCTGGGAGGGATTGGGGGCAGGAGGAGAAGGGGACGACCGAGGATGAGATGGCTGGATGGCATCACCGACTGGATGGACGTGTCTGAGTGAACTCCGGGAGTTGGTGATGGACAGGGAGGCCTGGTGTGCTGCGATTCATGGGGTCGCGGAGTCGGACCCGACTGAGCGCCTGCACTGAGTGACTGCCTGGCCTCGCAGCATGGCATGCGGGCTCTTAGCTCCTGACCAGCGATGGAGCGCATGCCCCTGCAGTGGAAGTGTGGAGACTTAACCGCTGGACCACCAGGTAAGTCCCTTCCCAGGAGGTCTTGATTGCAACCCTTCAGCTCCCCACGTATACACACACAGACCACACACACACACACACACACACACACACACAAGGCCCCAGTTATGAACCCCAACAGGAACCCCACTGGTGGGATGCTGGGCTGAAATGGGCCAAAAAACAGCAGCCAGGACGGTTCCTGAGCAACTAACTAACCACGTGGCTTTATCTCAGCGTCAAAACACCTCTGAAATAAGCCACATGTAAGCAAAGCTGTGCAGAGCTGAGAACCAGGTAACACTATCCAAGATTAGCATCCAGGGTCCACACAGACCCAAACTCAAAATTTTTTCCCCCAAATCTTTAAAATATACTACCCAAAGGTGTTTTCGGAGGTCATCTGCTTTCCAAGTATCATCTTTGGTTCTTCTCTAAAAAGAAAAGTATAGAGTTAGAATTCAATTTTAGAGTTTAAAACATCTAATTTTTTATGCTCCAGTGAGCTGCTTTTTCATTAGACCATTTTAGTCAATGGCAATCCTTGTAATGCCAGAAATTATTGTCTGTCTATAAGAATAAAAGGTATCATAAACAGATTTTTTTTAAGTTACCCATAAACCATCACAGGCTACCCTGTATTCCTGCTGCTCTGAGGCTCACGCCCAGTGCAGACACCCAGCCCCACCTCCCCAGGCAGACCCACAGCGGAACCCTCGGTGGGAGGTTTGCTGGGCAGATGCCTCTTCAGGTGCTGACAGCAACAAGTCCACAACACAGGGCGCCAGCTGTGAGCCTTGGGTGACGATAGAAACTAGTCAAGGGTGGTTTCCTATAGAGAACAAGATAAACCTATCCCAACTATGTCATTTGCCTTTGAGAAACTGCCTTAAGAGCATAAATACAGGAGGACCTGGTGTGTTTCAAATTTAAAGCAAATGGAGTGCAAATAAAAAACAAAAACACACTCATGGACCAGCCACTAAAAATCATCCTGGTGATGTGTGAATGAAGAAAGCAGGGGGAAAGTGCACAACAGCTCGTAACACTAAGGAGAAATAAGTAAAAAGCAGCAAGGTCAAGAATCTGCCAAAGTACAAGCAGAAAGGGCATCATTCTCTGCTCTCAGTGGAACATGTACTCTTTTCTGATAAACTGGTCGATTTTACAAAAGGAGAGCACAGTACGACATGGTGAGGATGGTGAGCAACAGTTAGCATCACTACAACCTGCAGCTGCTGAACTTTGAAACATTTTCTCTCAAGTTAACTGCTCTTTAGAGAGGTTTAATACATGATCTTTTCCAAACAAATGGCCAATGCCAACAGAGAGTGTGCCACTGGTGGAGCAGGCAGTGGAGTCCAAGACTTCTACCCATGGGAGGCATCTGCAGGAATGTGATCCAATGTGGAAAACCCACTGGATCAGGGCTCTTAATGGTTGTAATTATATTACTTACGCCAATAAAAAAAAAAAAGAACAAGGCAACAGATCAACAGGGACCCCAGGATTTTCTAGCTGCCTGTTACATTTTCACCAACAAAAACCTGGCTTCGGGCCTTACTTCATCCTGAAGTTTTTCTTCCTTTCCTTTTTAAATTTCTCGTTTAAATTCTTTAAACTGTAAAATGACACAGAGCTCCTCATGCCCATCAAAACCCCAGGCTTCACCCTACATATGCTTAGCCACTGTGCTTCAGACCAGGAGCCCCTGCCTCCTGTCCTCTGCTCCGCCAGGGTCCCATCCTGTTAGGCAGATAAAGGCAAATAAATTAAAACTGAGGCTCCAAGTAGGAAGGCAGTGTTTTGCCCCTTGAGAGGAATAAACCGCAGCTTGAAGACAAAGGAAAACTCCAGAAGAGATGCCTGAACAGCAGAACCTCCAACCTCCTTATGCAAGTGTAACTTATACAAACCAACCCTCCTACTTACATATATTTAGGTATACACATGCCCACATCGCTCTTTGAGCAGCAAGACTGCACTCTCTCCCTTGGTCCAAGCACACAACTTAGCTCTGCAGTGAACTCTGTGTGAACTCTGCTTATATAATCACGATATGACAACTGATGACAAGCGGACATTATAATGATGCGACCCCAGTTCAGGCAAACAAAACGGGTGGCCACTGAGGACCCGGCCTCAGACACCACCCCACAGCACCGAGAAATGAACTGTCTCGGAACAGCACCACGCCCAAGATCGCCACGAGCGACCAGAACAGCACTTAGCAGCGGCAAGGACCCCAAGCAAGCCCTGATCTCCTCCCAGCTCCAGTGATAATTCTTGACAAACAACTCAAGCAGCTAAATGAAACATGGTAAATTCTTGCCTCTATAAGCCTCCCCCACTTTGCAATCGGGGAACACAGTTCAACAGCTTGAATCTGTGTCTCCCAAGCTGCAGTCGTAACATATGCCACATAAACACCTTTTAACCTCAATCAAGTCTTTTCTACAATTTTGGTTAACACAACTTTTAAAACTGCCTATAAACAAATCAGAGAAAACAAGTTACAGGATAACTTATGAAAATGTAAAGAACCGGTGCAGAAGACGACAGAAGTCAGGAAGTTGATGCTCTAACTCCTAATCGATATTACTAACATTATAAAAGTGAACGACAGAAGACAAAAAAAAGGGAGGGAAATGCATGCAAAGTAACTCCTCATCTTTTACGGGACAGCTCAGTTACTCAGTCAGTTAGTTACTGAGCACTTTAACGTTTAGAACCTCATCCAGCCCTACTCGTACTGCCCCGATGTATCCGTTGGGAAGTAAGACACGTCGCTAAGGTCCCACAGCGCAGCCCCGGGGGGCCTCCCGCCCCCAAGGAGGAAGCGGCCCCGGGGGGCCTCCCGCCCCCAAGGAGGAAGCGGCCCCGGCGAGCACGAGCTTGCCCGCGTGGCGTCTGCACCCACCTTCCCCGACTCCATCGCTGCGCGCAGGCCCCGGAGGCCGCGTTGCCCTCCGGCCGATCAGGCCAGGAAACAGACGCTCGGGCTCCCGCGCCCCGCGCCGGCGTCCCGCCTCCTAGCAACCTGCAGGCGGGGTAGCCGAGCACCGAGCAACCGCCGGCCCGGCGTGCCCCTCGGCCGCCCCCGGCGCGCTTGCGCTTCTCCTCCTCCTAGCAACTGGTAGACGGGTCCGCGGAGCGGCCTCTCCTAACGCGCTTGCGCCGCCCTTCCTCCTAGCAACCGACAGCCTGGGCAGTAGAGCACCGAGCAACCGCCGGCCCGGCGTGCCCCGCGGGCTCCCCAGCGCGCCTGCGCCCTCCTGTCTCCTAGCAACCAACAGGCCGGCCCGCGAAGCCTTGAACGACTGCTGGGCTGGGATTCCCGTGGGGCCGAGGGGAAAGGGGTGCGGAGAGGGGCTGAGCACGGTCGGAGCTCGGTCCAGCGGTTCTCTGGGCGGGGACGCGGCCGGGCAGAACGGGAGCTGCTGCAGGGAAACGGACAAACCGCCTTTGAAGCGGAGCGGAACCCAGCCTCGGTCCGGGCGGGCGGCGGAGGGCGCTCTCCTTCCGCGGAGGCGCACACTGCTCGAGTTCCTCTGCCGGTGGTTGCCCTTTGACTCCGTGCGGAATTGGTAGGAATCACAGTGTCTGAAACAGTAACTGTTGAAAGATTCAACTTTTACACAAAACGGGAGACAAGGGGACTGAGATATTAAGGCACTAGTCTGTAGCTCCCTGTCCATCACCAACTCCCGGAGTTCACTCAGACTCACGTCCATCGAGTCCGTGATGCCATCCAGCCATCTCATCCTCTGTCGTCCCCTTCTCCTCCTGCCCCCAATCCCTCCCAGCATCAGAGTCTTTTCCAATGAGTCAACTCTCCGCATGAGGTGGCCAAAGTACTGGAGCTTCAGTTTTAGCATCATTCCTTCCAAAGAAATCCCAGGGCTGATCTCCTTCAGAATGGACTGGTTGGATCTCCTTGCAGTCCAAGGGACTCTCAAGAGTCTTCTCCAACACCACCATTCAAAAGCATCAGTTCTTCAGCGCTCAGCCTTCTTCACAGTCCAGCTCTCACATCCATACATGACCACAGGAAAAACCATAGCCTTGTCTAGACGGACCTTAGTCGGCAAAGTAATGTCTCTGCTTTTGAACATACTATCTAGATTGGTCATAACTTTTCTTCCAAGGAGTAAGCGTCTTTTAATTTCATGGCTGCAGTCACCATCTGCAGTGATTTTGGAGCCCCCCAAAATAAAGTCTGACACTGTTTCCACTGTTTCCCCATCTATTTCCCATGAAGTGATGGGACCAGATGCCATGATCTTCGTTTTCTGAATGTTGAGCTTTAAGCCAACTTTTTTGCTCTCCTCTTTCACTTTCATCAAGAAGCTTTTTAGCTCCTCTTCACTTTCTGCCATAAGGGTGGTGTCATCTGCATATCTGAGGTTATTGATATTTCTCCCGGCAATCTTGATTCCAGCTTGTGCTTCTTCCAGTCCAGCGTTTCTCATGATGTACTCTGCATAGAAGGTAATAAGCAGGGTGACAATATACAGCTTTGACGTACTCCTTTTCCTATTTGGAACCAGGCTGTTGTTCCATGTCCAGCTCTAACTGTTGCTTCCTGACCTGCATACAGATTTCTCAAGAGGCAGGTTGGCTGGTCTGGTATTCCCATCTCTTTCAGAATTTTCCACAGTTTATTGTGATCCACACAGTCAAAGGCTTTGGCATAGTCAATAAAGCAGAAATAGATGTTTTTCTGGAACTCTCTTGGTTTTCCCATGATCCAGCGGATGTTGGCAATTTGATCTCTGGTTCCTCTGCCTTTTCTAAAACCAGCATGAACATCAGGGAGTTCACGGTTCACATATTGCTGAAGCCTGGCTTGGAGAATTTTGAGCATTACTTTGCTAGCATGTGAGATGAGTGCAATTGTGCGGTAGTTTGAGCATTCTTTTGCATTGCCTTTCTTTGGAATTGGAATGAAAACTGACCTTTTCCAGTCCTGTGGCCACTGCTGAGTTTTCCAAATTTGCTGGCATATTGAGTGCAGCACTTTCACAGCATCATCTTTCAGGATTTGAAACAGCTCAACTGGAATTCCATCACCTCCACTAGCTTTATTCTTAGTGATGCTTTCTAAGGCCCACTTGACTTCACATTCCAAGATGTCTGGCTCTAGATCAGTGATCACATCATCATGATTATCTGGGTCTTTAAGATCTTTTTTGTACAGTTCTTCCGTGTATTTTTGCCACCTCTTCTTAATATCTTCTGCTTCTGTTAGGTCCACACCATTTCTGTCCTTTATCGAGCCCATCTTTGCATGAAATGTTCCCTTGGTATCTCTAATTTTCTTGAAGAGCTCTCTAGTCTTTCCCATTCTGTTGTTTTTCTCTATTTCTTTGCATTGATCGCTGAAGAAGGCTTTCTTATCTCTTCTTGCTATTCTTTGGAACTGTTATGCCCAAGTCGCGAAATCTCCCAATGACCACCAGGGAGCCTATATCTGATGCAAAAGCAAGAGAGTTTTTATTACCAAGCTCGAGCTGGGGCTCCCACTGATACCAACACAGCAGCTATAGGGAAGAGCCCTGAGCTCTGGGTTACATTGCTTATATAGGATATTCTCGAGCGAAAAATTCAAAAACCGGGAGTCTCCGGGTCTGATTGGTCACCTTCTGGTGCAGGGTTAGGTGTTGAGTTCTGATTGGTTCTCGTTTCCCAGCTGGCCACGGGTGCTGATTGGTTCCCATTTCCCAGGCTTGATTCGAATTTCCCCGGGCTGGCCAAGGGTTCTGATTGGTTCGCAGGTGGTGGGGTGAGGTCAGGGGATTTCCAAAGGCTCTTGGATTTCCAAAGGTTCTTTTCCCAGAACCTTACAAAATGGAGTAGCTTAGATTCTTCAGAACTCTGCATTCAGATGCTTATATCTTTCCTTTTCTCCTTTGCTTTTCGCCTCTCTTCTTTTCACAGCTATTTGTAAGGCCTCCCCAGACAGCCATTTTGCTTTTTTGCATTTCTTTTCCATGGGGATGGCGTGCTGCGATTCATGGGGTCGCAAAGAGTCGGACATGACTGAGTGACTGAACTGAACTGAACTGCCCTGATTCTGCCCCCAGAACATTGAACGTGGGAGGTCCCCTCTGGGCCCCTCTCCTCTGGGGGAGGGTGCATCAGTCCTCTGTCTCTCCTCCACCTGGTGCTCAGCCCTTCCAGGGTTCTGATAACAGGCTGATGTTCACAAGAGTCAGCCCTTGTCTCGGCTTTGGCCTGAACCAATCATCAAAAAAGCAAGAGAGTTCCAGAAAAACATCTATTTCTGCTTTATTGACTATGCCAAAGCCTTTGACTGTGTGGATCACAATAAACTGTGGAAAATTCTGAAAGAGATGGGAATACCAGACCACCCAACCTGCCTCTTGAGAAATCTGTATGCAGGTCAGGAAGCAACAGTCAGAACTGGACATGGAACAACAGCCTGGTTCCAAATAGGAAAAGGAGTACGTCAAGGCTGTATATTGTCACCCTGCTTATTTACCTTCTATGCAGAGTACATCATGAGAAACGCTGGACTGGAAGAAACACAAGCTGGAATCAAGATTGCTGGGAGAAATACCAATAACCTCAGATATGCAGATGACACCACCCTTATGGCAGAAAGTGAAGAGGAGCTAAAAAGCTTCTTGATGAAAGTGAAAGAGGAGAGCAAAAAAGTTGGCTTAAAGCTCAACATTCAGAAAACGAAGATCATGGCATCTGGTCCCATCACTTCATGGGAAATAGATGGGGAAACAGTGGAAACAGTGTCAGACTTTATTTTGGGGGGCTCCAAAATCACTGCAGATGGTGACTGCAGCCATGAAATTAAAAGACGCTTACTCCTTGGAAGAAAAGTTATGACCAATCTAGATAGTATGTTCAAAAGCAGAGACATTACTTTGCCGACTAAGGTCCGTCTAGTCAAGGCTATGGTTTTTCCTGTGGTCATGTATGGATGTGAGAGCTGGACTGTGAAGAAGGCTGAGCGCCGAAGAATTGATGCTTTTGAATGGTGGTGTTGGAGAAGACTCTTGAGAGTCCCTTGGACTGCAAGGAGATCCAACCAGTCCATTCTGAAGGAGATCAGCCCTGGGATTTCTTTGGAAGGAATGATGCTAAAACTGAAGCTCCAGTACTTTGGCCACCTCATGCGGAGAGTTGACTCATTGGAAAAGACTCTGATGCTGGGAGGGATTGGGGGCAGGAGGAGAAGGGGACAACCGAGGATGAGATGGCTGGATGGCATCACGGACTCGATGGACGTGAGTCTGAGTGAACTCCGGGAGATGGTGATGGACAGGGAGGCCTGGCGTGCTGCGATTCATGGGGTAGCAAAGAGTCGGACACGACTGAGCGACTGAACTGAACTGAAATGAACAGTCTGTAGCTCACATTTATAATACTTTATCACAGCTATTTTAAGGTTAACATAAAAGCCAACCTTAAACACGCAAGACTAGAGAGGGATGGGTCCTACTCCCGAGATGCACATTGTAACTGACATTTAGCTGTAATTCTGCAAAGTGTTTTGCGTCAGTTTAGCCTGCAAGTGTTACTTAGAAAAGATTTAACTTACCGGTAGAGAGAGGACTCAAATCTTGTGCTAAGGAGCGCATCCGTGAGCGTGTTATTAGGGGGTCTTGTACTTTTGATGTCTTTTTCCATTTTCATACTGTTCATGGAGTTCTCAGGACAAGAATACTGAAGTGGTTTGCCATTCCCTCCTCCGGTGGACCATGTTTTGTGTTGTCAGAACCTTTTACTATGACCCGTCCATCTTAGGCGGCCTTGCACAGCATGGCTTATAATTTCGTTGAATTGTCTAAGCCCCTTCCTCAGGACAAGGCTGTGATCCATGAAGGGACCGTAAAAACGGCTGAACACCAAATAATTGATGTTTTTGAACTGTGGTGTTGGAGAAGACTCTTGAGTCCCTTGGACTTCAAGGAGATCAAACCAGTCTATCTTAAAGAAATCAACCCTGACTACATTGAAAGGACTAATGCTGAAGCTCCAGTACTTTGGCTACCAGATGGGAAGAGCCAGCTCACTGGAAAAGATCACAAAGAGCTGGGCGTGACTTAGCAACTGAACAACTTTTGATGTCATGGTTTTGCTGTAGATATGCAATTTTGCAGACGTTGTGTTTTGAGTCACATACTGTTATGGTTTATGGATCTACTTCTCTCCAGATATAAAAGCCATTTTCTTGGCTGCTTGCCTCAGAGGAGTTAGTATCATCAGATCCAGTCGGCCTTTTATATTTAATTGTTCTCTGGTTTTGAACTTTGCAGTACTACCTTTTTCATTTTCACCACAGCATTTAGGAAGAACCAAACAGGAAACAAGAATAGGAGAGGTAATTTCAGTGACAGCTGTGATTTGCTTAGGGACTGCTGCAAAGGAGGCAGCAAGCTGAAAGGGCCCCCTTGGTAATTCATGTAGTCTTCCTAGTGCTCCTGCGAGACAGGCATGCTACTGTTTTTCAGAGGATGAGCCTGAGGGCCAGAAAGATTAATTTAGTTGCCTGAGCTCAAAGCTAGGCTGGTGGATGATCTGACAGCAGTTAATTCTCTTAACCACTGGGTCAGTCTTTGTCAGCTGAGAAAACAGCTGATACTGGAAAGGCTTCAGCCTTGAGGATAAGGCGGTCAGCTACAGTGTTAGATGAAGTCATGAACACACCCACCGTATGAATGACCTGGGCCTGGCCCCGGAACTCCTCTCTCCCCTCCCTAGAGTAGTCATACACTCCTGTCAGGATCATTGTGTCTTAACTCTCTTCCTCATCTCTTCCCTCTCCAGCCCTGACCAATCCATCGTCCACTGCAGCCAGCAATCTAACAGGTGACGCACTTCAACTCCCTGCTTCTGACTCCATCTGGTTCTCACCCAGTTGCACTCTTTGTCACCAAGCAGACTGACTTAGGGTTCCCCAGATGCACCATATTCACAGGTCTTTGCAAGTGCTATCTCCCCTCTCTCACCATCCCCACCATATGTGCCAAATAAATGTCCATAGAGGAAGTTAAAACAGTTTTTCTCTCCTTGGACCTCTTAGAAGAATGCTTTTCTAAACAATTCATTTGCCAGTCCCGTTTTATCTTGTGCCGATCACATTTATCTTCTATCACTTTATTCACCAGATGACGCTCTAGTTCATTTGATGACGTGGGAACTCAATGCTGAAGACAGATAAATAAAACACTGCCTGGGAGACGTCCCTGGTGGTCCAGAGGCTAAGACTCTGCACTCCCAATGCAGGGGCCTGGGTTCCATCAGGGAACTAGATCCCACATGTAACAACAAGATCAAAGATCCTGCACACCACAGTTAAGACCTGGCAAACCAAGTAAATAAGTGTTTCTTAAAAAACGCTGCCTGGACCTCCAGTTCCTCATAACAGCAAACAACAATTAAACACCATGAAACTGTAAGAGCCACTCATGAAAATGCAGTGACTGAGGAGGTGACAAAGTCTGCCTGGAGGAAAGGAATGAGTTTGGGAAGGGTCTCCTTGCAGGTGGACCCTGAAGCACAAAGAACCTACAGGCAGAGACGCACAGAGAACATCATAGGCAAAAACAAATGTGGGCGCAAGTGCGAAGGAAGGGAGGGGACGGTTTGGAGGGTTTAGGAAATGTAATAACTTCTATAGCAGAGTCGTTATAAATTGTCTAGTAGCCACATTTTACAAAGTGAAAAACAGATGAAATTAAATATAGTATTTAACCAAGTCTATACCACATGTTATCATTTTGTCATAGAAAATGTTTTTAAAATATTGAGTTGTTTTATACTTTTTTTATACTGTCTTTGAAATCCAGTGTGTTTTTTATACTGACAGCACATCTCGGTTCAGACTGGCCCCGTTTCCTGGGCTCACAGCCCAGATGGCCAGTGGCCTCCACTCCGGGCAGTGCTGGTCTGGAGAACAGGGTGTGTGAGTGGGGGCAGGGGACATGCCATGGGTGCATGGCAGGAGATGAGACTGGGCGGGGGGGAGGCACTTGTCCAGGGCCTTGGAAGATTTGATGTAAAGACTGAAAGCATTAGATTAGGCAGTGATCAGTCCTTAACACGGGGAGAGAGAGCTGCAGCTGAAGCCTGGGCCCGTGGAGAACTCCTGGCGCCCAGAGACCAGGTGGCAGCTCGGCGGCCTTCGTGCCGGCCGCTTCTCTGCCTGGGTCTGCAGCTTCGCCTCTGCTTCCCCCCGCGCCTCCTCTGCTCCATCTCTCTCTGATTCTTCCGCCTCAGTCCCCCATATCCTTGTCCCTGTAATTTGAAAATGTATGTTCTGGACTCCTCTGGGACCCCAGTGGTTAAGGCTCAGAGCTTCAACTGTAGGGGGGGGTGGGAGCTAAGATCCTTCCTGCCACTCAGTGCAGCCAAAACATATATAAAAATAGGGATGTATGTTCACTCTGGCAGGTTGTGGTAAAAATAAAAAAATTTTCCCCACAGTAATGACTTTGTCACAGAAGTCACAACACAACAGTGTCACTGAGGTGTGTGGATGTGAAACTTGCCTGCGGTGCTAACTGAGGGCTGGTCAGAAGTCTGAGCTCAGGTCACTAGCAGGGTGTTTTACCACCTGCGTCGACGCGGGATCACGGGGCACGCACTCTGCGGGGATTACGAGGGCTGAACGAGTAATTGTATAAAGTACTGAGCATCTGTACCTGCAAAGCTGAGCAGTCAATAAATGTGAGCTATTGGCATTTTTATTATTGTTGCTGTTCTTTTGCTGTTCTATCTAGTTTGACTGGAAATTTTGATTTCGTTTTTTTTCCAACCTGGAAATTAATGAGAGAGGCAGCCTCAGTGCAGGAAGCAGAGTTGTTGAAGCAGAGTTGTTGTTCAGTCACTAAGTCAAGTCCAACCCTTTGCAACCCCGTGGACTGCAGCACGCCAGGAAGCAGAGTGGCTAGCGGCAAAAGTCAAAGCCCACAGGCTGAGGATCAGGGCTGAGGCTATGCAAGGATTATCGGAGCAGTTTGGACATCCCTGACTGCTGTCTCCCAGTTCACGTTTTGCACTCTGGGCTCTGTAAGCTGCACCCTTCCACCTACTAGTTCTTACCTACCTCCCTGAGCCCCGGAGACTTAGTGAGGCCAGCACTTGTGTCTTGGACAAGAAAGAAGACTTGCAGCCTTTCCACCCATCTTTATCACTGTGATGGACTTTTGTAATTACAAGGTCAGATACCCTGGAGAATGAGCACCACGAGGCTCTGTTGTCATCACCGACTCGATGGACATGAGTTTGGGCAAGCTCCGGGAGCTGGTGATGGACAGGGAGGCCTGGCGTGCTGCAGTCCGTGGGGTCACAAAGAGTCAGACACGACTGAGCAACTGAACTGAACTGAGGCTCTGTTGTTGTTGTTTAGTTGCTAAGTCCTGTGACTCTCCTGCCACCCCATGGACTGTAGCCCGGCAGGCTCCTCTGTCCATGGGATTTTCCAGGCAAAAATATTGGAGTGGGTTGCCATTTCCTTTTGCAGCGTATTATGGCTCTTACAGACTAGTGCCTAAACTATAAGCATTTAGAAATAAAAATGGGTGCAGTACCAAAATTATAGCCTTCCTTTGTAAATTCATAAATCATCTGCTACCATGGGAAACCAGGCTTCCATGCTGGCTCAGTGGTAAAGGACCTGCCTGCCAATCCAGAAGACCCAGGCTCGATGCATGGTCTGGGAAGATCCCTGGAGAAGGAAATGGCAACCCACTCCAGCATTCTTGCCTGGAGAAGCCCATGGACAGAGGAGCCTGGTGGGCTGCAGTCTGTGGGGTCACAGAGAGTTGGCACGACTGAACAGCAGCAACAATATGAGACCATAGTCGGAGCCCCTTTCGCGATTTCAGATGGCCCATCCACACCCCTTTCTTCTCTCAGTCCACAAAGAGACCACAGTGGCGGAGCCCTAAATGTCGCCCAATGCCACAGTCCCTTCTTGAGAATGTGAGGGGATTTCACACCCAAGACTAGCTTACTGATCAGCTAAGTCAGAAAGATTGCCCTGAGTGGGCCTGACAGCGAAGGAGTTGACACTCCAGAGAGACACTCCTGCTGTCCTGAGAGGATAAAGTGAGCTGCCACACGGGGAGGGGCTCATGGAGGGAGCCCAGGGAGAGCCCTGACTGTCAGCCCCACAAATCAGGACCTGCATCCTAGAGCCACAGTGAACTTGGAGAGGATCTCAGGTGAGGCCCTACGAGAGGACTCAGCTAACACTTCACTTGCCTTCCTAGACTTGAGCAGAGGGCCCAGAAAGGTCATGCAAGCCCATCTCCATTACTGGTAAACACTGAGAGACGGCTTGTGACTCGATGCCTGGCTTCAGCTGGGACTTCTCAAGTGTACTGCCTAATTCAGACATCCCAATGAACACCAGGACTCCCCTCACAGGCACAGAGCTTCCTCGGGGCTCCTGAGGGCTGAGTTGTATTCAGTAGATAAGTTTCATCATGGAGACAAGCATAAAGTATAGACAAAATTAACTCACTACAACAAAAGTCTTCTCAGAAATGGAGACATACAAATCGGGTTTTGAAAGATGCATGGAAGTTCTGCATAAGGACAGAAGGAAAAGTCCAGACACAGAGAACAGCGGTGCAGGTGCAAAGGCTTGGAGAGACAGAGGGACAACAGTGAGGTTTGGCGAGAGCAAGTGGGGAGCAATGTGACGGTGCAGGGTGCAGGCCCTGGGTGAGGCGAGACACTGGTCAGACTGTGAAGAGCTCTGCTTGCTCTGCAGAAGGTCTTTAACTTCACAGGAGAAGAGAAGGGAACAGTTTATAAGCAGGGGAGAGATTCAATCAAACTTGAACTTTAAATTGGCCATTTGATAGAAATAGGGACTTTCAAAAATAATTTTTGAAATAATTTCAAATTTGGAGAAAATATTTGAGCACAAAAGTCTCCATCACCAGATCGCCACTGTGAACCTCAGGAGCCTGTGCTCCCCTGGCCTGACCCCATCTCTCATTTAGCAAGCATCTCTCTCCACACACACACACACACACACACACACACACACACACGCACACACGCACACACACACACATGCTTGTGCTTAGTCACTTGGTCCTGTCTCACTCTTTGAGACCCCATGGACTGTAGCCCAACAGGCTCCGCTGTCTATGGGGATTCTGCAGGCCAGACTGCTGGAGCAGGTTGGCATGTCCTCCTCCAGGGGGTCTTCTTGACTCAGGGATGGAACCCAGGTCTCCTGCATTGTGGGCGGATTCTTTACCAGCTGAGCCACAAGGGAAGCCCAAGAGTTCTGGAGTGGACAGCCTATCCAATCTCCAGGGGAAATTCCAGACCCAGGAATCGAACCAGAGTCTCCTGAATTGCAGGCAGATTCTTTACCAGCTGAGCTACCAGCTGAGCTTACCTATCATTAGTCTTTTTCTGAGTCATCTGAAAAAGGCTTTCAGATATGATTACTCATCACCCTGAAATACTCCAGTGCCTAATTCCCCAAAATAAGGACAGCCTCTCCTCCACAGCCCTCTCACTCAAGAAGTAAAGACTGATACCGCTCTACTATCTAACCCACAGACTGTCCCCAGGGCATTTCCTCTGTGGCCCAGACCCCACTCCAGAGCACACACTGCAAGGAGTTGTGTCCTTTCAGTCTCCTGGGATCTGAGACAATCACAGTTTCTCAGTAGATAAAAGGGCGCCTGAACACCCCATCTGTCTGAATAGCTCCCAGGCCACACTTGGACCAAGCTTTCTGGCAGAAATGCCCCAGGCATGCTGCTCTGCTCCTCTCCACTTGTGGAGTCAGGATGCAAAATTCCACCCTAGCCCCCACCCCGGCTAGGTCACATCTGCCAGTTTTTCCCTTTTGAGATTGAAGAGTACCTTGTGACAGGTATTAAGGCCTCCACTGCCATCCTTAGGCTCCACTAATAACTCATGCAGCCCCAGGATGACTGCTAAATGGTGATTTTTCAGTTTTCATCACTCCCAATTATTTATTTCTACACATTCAACACTCACTTGTCTACGTACCTTGGTATGGACTCATGGGTTCCTGTTTTACTCACTGGATGGTAATCAGTCAACATCATTCTTGACTTTGCTGCTCAAATTCAGTTCAGTTCAGTCACTCAGTTGTGTCCAAGTCTTTGCAACGCCATGGACTGCAACACACCAGGCCTCCCTGTCCATCACCAACCCCCAGAGTTTATTCAAACTCATGTCCATCGAGTTGGTGATGCCATCCAATCATCTCATCCTCTGTCAGCCCCTTCTCCTCCCACCTTCAATCTTTCCCAGCATCAGGATCTTAAATGAGTCAGTTCCTCATATCAGGTGGCTAGTGTATTGGAGTTTCAGCTTCAGCCTCAGTGCTTGCAATGAACGTTCGGGACTGATCTCCTTTAGGATGGCCTGGTTGGATCTCTTTGCAGTCCAAGGGACTCTCAAGAGTCTTCTCCAACACCACAGTTCAAAAGCATCAATTCTTCTGCACTCAGCTTTCTTTATAGTCCAACTCTCACATCCATACATGACTACTGGAAAAACCATAGCTTTGACTAGACGGGCCTTTGTTGGCCTTTGTCTCTGCTTTTTAATTAGCTGTCTATGTTGGTCATAACTTTTCTTCCAAGGAGTAAGCGACTTTTAATTTCATGATTGCAGTCACCATCTGCAGTGATTTTGAAGCCCCCCAAAATACAGTCTGTCACTGTTTCCACTGTTTCCCCATCTGTTTGCTAAATTACCCAGATTTAATCAGGGGGCACCCTTCCCATTGCCTCCCATGTCCTTTGACATCACTCGAATCTTTGATAATTTTCTTACTTTTTGGCACAACAAGGTATTTCAGGCTCAACAGAATTACTTTCACTTCTTCAGCCCTGAAGTCAGCTATTTCTCAAAAGATCCCTAGTTCCTCTTACTGGAGAATGGTATTTAGGAGCAAGATCTGGGAACTACGCATATGATCTGTACCCTTACATCATACTCCCTCCAGTGCCAATCCAAGCCCTCAGGGCTCTTTCCAGACTTCCTCTTTTCCATGGTTATAAGATCTCCAACAGCAAGAAACCGGGCTCGCTATATCCAGTGTCTGTGTCTCAGTGTATCCAGGCCGACCAGCCACTAGTGCTAGGCCTACCACTGTCCCTTCTGTGCTGGGGAGCAGAGGCCTCTAGAGAGCTTTTAAAGAGAGAAAGACTAAAGGGGTATCAATCAGTTAAGACAGTATTGTAATAATCTAAGCGAGCCAATGAGGACCGAGCTTTCCCTGATTCCTCTAGTTGCACAGAAAAGAGATCCACTTGGTGACTCAGATGAAGAATTCGTGATTGTGTCACCAGAGAAGCATCTCAGAGACACAGGAATAGCAGTCTTGAACAGTTTGGGTGAAACAAGCCTGGTTGGTAGAGTCAGCTAACAATTGTTGTCCGCTATCTGCCTCTACAAGGATGAGGTCGCCAGCCACTGCAGGAGCTGCCCTTCCACACCCCTGAAAGGAGTTCAGGGCAGAGACCAGGAATGAGGAAGGCCCTCTGTGCTCTGGGAAAACTGGCAGAACAGGCTTTTAGGCAGTTTGATATGTTCAGGAGAAGATTTTATGAGCTCAATTTCTTGCATCCTGTCATAGCTTAGAAAAGCACTACGATCATTAACAAAGATGTCTGCCCTTGTGACTAGTAGCAGCCTTCTGCCAAAACGTGTCCGATTTCACGCACCTCCTTCACCAAAACCACACATACACTACACCCCCACCCCGATCCCGACAAGCTCTTTGGAACAGTTCCTCAGAACTATCTGACAGGCTGTCTTCTGAACTATGGTCCTTATTTTGCCCCAAATAAAACTTCACTCACAAGTCTCACTTTGGGTATTTATTCAGTTGACAGCATGAACGGGAGGCCAACTGTGCCCCTCCCCTCTGCAGCGAGGCTGGTGTAGAGGTGCAGGGCATGAGCGAGGACACAAAGCTGGGAAAGGCTCATTAAGGCCCAGCCCTCCATCAGGGGAATGTAAAACAAAGCAGAATGGATTGAACTTACAGAGAAGGCAGCACTTTGCTCTGAAATTAGACAGGATGAATGCAGAGGCTGAACTTCACGGTTCTGCACTGGAACACTCATGACCATGCTTGTCTTTCCTCTGAAAACAGTCTGCCCCGAAGGTAAGAGGCACCATGAAGAGGTTACAGGAGACTGGGGTGTAGAGTAACATGCTGTCAAAGACCTAAGAGCTGGGCTGTATTTGCCGACAGGCTCAGTGCAGAAGGAGATGGTTCCACCTTGCTGGGAAGGGGCCAGAAGTTCAGTGGGATCACAAAGGCAGCAGAGAGGCTGGAGACAGATTGGTGCACAGAGTGTTTTATTAGGTTGGTGCAAACATAATTCCAGTTTCAGGCCTTGAATTTTAAATCATAACTAGGCTCAAACACATTTTTATTAATCAAAATAGGAGCCATTACAATCAACACAGCTTTCCCAATGAGAAATAAGTTTGCTTCTTCTTCTAGCTTGAAAATCCATGCTTTGGGATTCGATGAACTCTTGGAAAGCATTTCCTGCCTCCTCTGGTTGTGGAAGTGTTTTCCCTGCAAAAATTTGTCAAGATGCTTCAAATGGTAGTTGGTTGGCAAGAGTCAGGTGAATGTGGCAGAGGAGGCAGAACGTCGTAGCCCAGTTCATTCACCGTTGGTTGGCTGTACATGCAGTTGGGCGTTGTCGCAGAGAACTGGGCCCTTTCTGGTGACCAATGCCAGTGCTGCAGTTTTCAGTGCAGAAAACCGCTAGGCCACTCAGGGATGACCTAAATCAAATCCCTTACGATTATACAGTGGAAGTGAGAAAGAGATTTAAGGGCCTAGATCTGATAGATAGAGTGCCTGATGAACTATGGAATGAGGTTCGTGACATTGTACAGGAGACAGGGATCAAGACCATCCCCATGGAAAAGAAATGCAAAAAAGCAAAATGGCTGTCTGGGGAGGCCTTACAAATAGCTGTGAAAAGAAGAGAGGTGAAAAGCAAAGGAGAAAAGGAAAGATACAAGCATCTGAATGCAGAGTTCCAAAGAATAGCAAGAAGAGATAAGAAAGCCTTCTTCAGCAATCAATGCAAAGAAATAGAGGAAAACAACAGAATGGGAAAGACTAGAGAGCTCTTCAAGAAAATTAGAGATACCAAGGGAACATTTCATGCAAAGATGGGCTCGATAAAGGACAGAAATGGTGTGGACCTAACAGAAGCAGAAGATATTAAGAAGAGGTGGCAAGAATACACAGAAGAACTGTACAAAAAAGATCTTCACGACCCAAATAATCATGATGATGTGATCACTAATCTAGAGCCAGACATCTTGGAATGTGAAGTCAAGTGGGCCTTAGAAAGCATCACTAAGAACAAAGCTAGTGGAGGTGATGGAATTCCAGTTGAGCTGTTTCAAATCCTGAAAGATGATGCTGTGAAAGTGCTGCACTCAATATGCCAGCAAGTTTGGAAAACTCAGCAGTGGCCACAGGACTGGAAAAGGTCAGTTTTCATCCCAATCCCAAAGAAAGGCAATGCAAAAGAATGCTCAAACTACCACACAATTGCACTCATCTCACATGCTAGCAAAGTAATGCTCAAAATTCTCCAAGCCAGGCTTCAGCAATACGTGAACCGTGAACTCCCTGATGTTCACGCTGGTTTTAGAAAAGGCAGAGGAACCAGAGATCAAATTGCCAATATCCGCTGGGTCATGGGAAAAGCAAGAAAGTTCCAGAAAAACATCTATTTCTGCTTTATTGACTATGCCAAAGCCTTTGACTGTGTGGATCACAATAAACTGTGGAAAATTCTGAAAGAGATGGGAATACCAGACCACCTAACCTGCCTCTTGAGAAATCTGTATGCAGGTCAGGAAGCAACAGTTAGAACTGGACATGGAACAACAGCCTGGTTCCAAATAGGAAAAGGAGTTCACCAAGGCTGTATATTGTCATCCTGCTTATTTAACTTCTATGCAGAGTACATCATGAGAAACGCTGGACTGGAAGAAACACAAGCTGGAATCAAGATTGCTGGGAGAAATATCAATAACCTCAGATATGCAGATGACACCACCCTTATGGCAGAAAGTGAAGAGGAACTAAAAAGCCTCTTGGTGAAAGTGAAAGTGGAGAGTGGGAAAGTTGGCTTAAAGCTCAACATTCAGAAAACGAAGATCATGGCATCCAGTCCCATCACTTCATGGGAAATAGATGGGGAAACAGTGGAAACAGTGTCAGACTTTCTTTTTTTGGGCTCCAAAATCACTGCAGATGGTGATTGCAGCCATGAAATTAAAAGACATTTACTCCTTGGAAGAAAAGTTATGGCCAACCTAGATAGCATATTCAAAAGCAGAGACATTACTTTGCTGACTAAGGTCTTTCTAGTCAAGGCTATGGTTTTTCCAGTAGTCATGTATGGATGTGGGGGTTGGACTATGAAGAAGGCTGAGTGCTGAAGAATTGATTCTTTCGAAATGTGGTGTTGGAGAAGACTCTTGAGAGTCCCTTGGACTGCAAAGAGATCCAACCAGTCCATTCTAAAGATCAATCCTGGGATTTCTTTGGAAAGAATGATGCTAAAGTTGAATCTCCAGTACTTTGGACACCTCATGCAAAGAGTTGATTCATTGGGAAAGACTCTGATGCTGGGAGGGATTGGGGGCAGGAGGAGGAGGGGACGACCGAGGATGAGATGGCTGGATGGCATCACCGACTCAATGGACGTGAGTCTGAGTGAACTCCGGGAGATGGTGATGGACAGGGAGGCCTGGAGTGCTGCGATTCATGGGGTCGCAAAGACTCGGACACGACTGAGTGACTGAACTGAACTGAACTGAAATCCGTTTGTTGAGCATTCTTCACAGATGAAATGGTTTCACCAGGATTCACAAAGCTGTAGTGGATCAGGCGGGCAGCAGAGCACCAAACAGTGACCACGCCCCCTTATTGGTGCAAGTTTGACCTTGGGAAGTGCTCTGGGGCCTCCTCTCGGTCCAGCCGTTGAGCTGGTCATCGTCAGTTGTATGAAATCTACTTTTCATCACGTGTCACAGTCCAGTTGAGAAATGGTTCGTTGTTGTTGCGCAGAATAAGAGAAGATGATGGTTTTTCAAAACGACGATGTTTAAATTTTCGGTCAGCTCATGAGGCACCCACTTACAGAGCTTTTTCTCCTTTCCAATTTACTTCAAATGTCCAACAACTGTAGAATTCTGAGTTCTACAGCAACTTCTTGTGTAGTTGTAAGAGGATCAGTGTCAGTGATCCTCTCAGCTGGTCAATGTCGACTTCTGATGTCAGGCCACTACACTCCTCATCAAGGCTCTCATCTCCTTTGTAAACCTTCTTGAACCACCACTGCACTGAGCGTTCATTAGTGATTCCTGAGCCAAATGTGTTGATGTTTCAAGTTGTCTCTGCTGCTTCACAACCCATTTTGAATTTGAATAATAAAATTGCTCAAATTTGCTTTTTAATATCCTTTTCCAAGTTTTAAATAAATATAAAATATACAGTAAGTAGCAAGTCATTCACAAAAAATATAAAAGCAAGAAATTCACATTAAAATGATGTATAACATAACCACCTTTATTTAAGAATGTACTCCGGAATCAAACAGCAAAGTTTAACAATGCAAAACTGTAATTACTTTTGCACCAACTTAATACATCCCTAGGTCCCCAGGTAGCTTCCACAAGCCTTTTATCCTCATCAGAGGGCAGAAAGAATGAAAATCACAATCACAGAAAACTAACCAAACTGATAACATGGATCACAGCCTTGTCTAACTCAATGAAACTATGAGTCATGTCGTGTAAGGCCACCCAAGATGGATGGGTCATGGTGGAGAGTTCTGACAAAATGTAGTCCTCTGGAAAAAGGAATGGCAAACCACTTCAGCCTTCTGGCCTTGAGAACTCCATGAATAGTATGAAAAGGCAAAAAGATAGGACATTGAGAGATGAACTCCCCAGGTCAGCAGGTGCCCAATATGCTACTGGAGAATAGCGGAGAAATCACTTCTGAAGGAACGATGAGGCTGAGCCAAATCAGAAAGAGTGACCAGCCGTGGATGTGACTGGTGATGGAAGTGAAGTCTGACGCCGAAAAGAAGAATATTGCATCAGTCCAGCTCAGCTCAGTCGCTCAGTCATGTCCAACTCTCTGCGACCCCATGAACCGCAGCACGCCCGGCCTCCCTGTCCATCACCAACTCCTGGAGTCCACCCAAACCCATGTCCATTGAGTCGGTGATGCCATCCAACCATCTCATCCTCTGTCGTCCCCTTCTCCTCCTGCCCTCAATCTTTCCCAGCATCAGGGTCTTTTCAAATGAGTCAGCTCTCTGCATCAGGTGGCCAAAGTACTGGAGTTTCAGCTTCAACATCAGTCCCTCCAACGAACACCCAGGACTGATCTCCTTTAGGATGGACTGGTTGGATCTCCTTGCAATCCAATGGACTTTCAAGAGTCTTCTCTAACACCACAGTTTAAAAGCAGCAATTCTTTGGTGCAAAGCTTTCTTTATAGTCCAACTCTCACATCCATACCTGACTACTGGAAAAACCATAGCCTTGACTAGATGGACCTTTGTTCACAAAGTAATGCCTCTGCTTCTTAATGTGCTGTGGGTCAAGGTAGAGAGGTCTGACAGAATGTGGTCCACTGGAGAATAATATTGCACAGGAACCTGGAATGGTAGGATCATGAATCAAAGTAAATTGGATGTGGTCAAACAGGAGACGGCAAGAGTGAACATCGAAATTTTAGGAATTAGTAGATCTAAAATGGACTGGAATGGGCAAACTTATTTAGATGATCATTATATCTACTACTGTGGGCAAGAATCCCTTAGAAGAAATGGAGTAGCTCTCAGTCAACAAAACTGTCTGAAATGCAGTAGTTGGGTGCAATCTCAAACATGACAAAATGATCTCTGTTCATTTCCAAGGCAAATCATTCAGTATCACAGTAATCTAAGACTATGCCCCAATTGCTGATGCTAAAGAAGCTGAAGTTGAAAACTTCTATGAAGACCTACAAGACCTTCTAGAACTAACACCCCCAAAAGATATTCTTTTCATTATATGGGACTGGAATGCAAATGTGGAAGTCAAGAGATACCTGAAGTAGCAGGCAAGTTTGGCCTTGAAGTACAAAATGAAGTAGGGTAAAGGCCAAGAGAACACACTGGTCATAGCAAACACCCTCTTTCAACAACACAAGAGACAACTCTACATGTGAACATCACCAGCTGGAAAATACCGAAATCAGATTCATTATATTCTTTGCAACTGAAGATGGAGAAGCTCTATACAGACAGCAAAAACAAGACCAGGAGCTGACTGTGGCTCAGATCATGAACTCCTTATTACCAAATTCAGGCTTAAATGGAAGAAACTAGGGAAAACCAGCAGCAGCCATAACCATTTAGGTATGACCTAAATCAAATCCCTTACAATTATACAGTGGAAGTGACAAACAGATTCAAGGGACTAGATCTGATAGTCAGAGTGCCTGAAGAACTATGGATGGAGGTTTGTAACACGAGGCAGTGATCAAGACCATGATCAAAAAAAGAAATGCAAAAAGGCAAAATGGTTGTCTGAGGAGGCCTTACAAATAGCTGAGAAGAGAGGCAAAAGGCAAAGGAGAAAAGTAAAAATATCCCCATCTGAATGCAGAGTTCGAAAGAATAGCAAGGAGAGATGAGAAACCCTTCCTAAGAGATCGATGCAAATAGAGGAAAACAATAGAATGGGAAAGGCTAGCGATCTCTTCAAGAAACAGACAACCTTGACGAACTCCTTTCCCAATTTGGAACCAGTCCATTGTCCCTTGTCCAGTTCTAACTGTTCCTTCTTGACCTGTATACAGGTTTCTCAGGAGGCAGGTAAGGTGGTCTGGTATTCCCATGTCTTTAAGAATTTTCCAGTTTGTTGTGATCCATGGTAAGGATAACAACAAATTTTCTATTCGAGAAAATTAGAGACATGAAGGGAACATTTCGTGCAAAAATGGGGACAATAAATGACAGAAATAGTATGGACCTAACAAAAGCAGATGATATTAAGAGGAGGTGGCAAGAATACACAGAACTCTACAAAAAAGATCTTCATGACAAAGATAACCACCATGGTGTGATCACTCACCCTAGAACCAGACTTTCTGGAGTAGGAAGTCAAGTGGGCCTTAGGAAGCATTACTATGAACAAAGCTAGTGGAGGTGATGAAATTCCCATTGAGCTATCTCAAATCCTAAAAGATGGTGCTGTGAAAGAGCTGCACTCAATATGCCAGCAAATTTGGAAAGTTCAGAAGTGGCCACAGGACTGGAAAAGGTCAGTTTTCATTCTAATCTCAAAGAAAGGCAGTGCCAAAGAAGGTACACCTTACCGTGGATCACAGCAAACTGCGGAAAATTCTTAAAGCCATGGGAATACCAGACCACTTTACCTGCCTCCTGAGAAACCTGCATACAGGTCAAGAAGCACCAGTTAGAACTGGACATGGAACAACAGACTGGTTCCAAATCAGGAAAGGAGTACATCAAGGCTGTGTATTGTCACCCTGCTTATTTAACTTATGTGCAGAGTACATCATGAATATTGTCACCCTGCTTATTTAATTTGTGTGCAGAGTACATCATGAAAAATGCTGGGCTGGCTGAATTACAAATTGGAATCAAGAATACCAAGAGAAATACCAATAACCTCAGACATGCAAATAACACCACCCTTATGGCAGAAAGTGAAGAGAAACTAAAGAGCCTCTTGAAAGAGGAGAGTGAAAAAGCTCGCTTAAAACTCAACATTCAAAAAGCTAAGACCATAGCATCCGGTCCCAACACTTCATGGCAAATAGATGAGGAAACAATGGAAGCAGTGACAGATTTTATTTTCTTGGGCTCCAGAATCACTGCAGATGGTGACTGCAAACCATGAAATTAAAAGATGCTTGCTCCTTGAATAAAACGTATGACATACCTAGACAGCATATTAAAAAGCAGAGACATTACTTTGTAACACAGGTTCATATGGTCAAAGCTATGGTTTTTCCAGAAGTTATGTATGGATGTGAGAGTTGAACCATAAAGAAGGCTGAGCACCAAGGAATTGATGCTTTTGAACTCTGGTGTTGGAGAAGACTCTTGAGAGTCCCTTGGAGAGCCAGGAGATCAAACCAGTCAACCCAAAAGGAAATCAGTCCTGAATACTCACTGGAAGGACTGATGCTGAAGTCCAATACTTTGGCTGCCTGTTTTGAAGAGTCGACTCATCAGAAAAGACTGATGCTGGGAAACACTGAAGGCAGGAGAAGGAGCTGACAGAGGATGAGATGGTTGGATAGCAGCACCGACTCAACAGACATGAGTTTGAGCAAGCTCCAGGAGATGGTGAAGGACAGGGAAGCCTGGTGTGCTGCAGTTCATGGGGTCACAAAGAGTCGGACCCAACAAGGGACTAAACAACAAGGTCGCCAGGTCAAAGGCTTTATCACAGACATGCAGGATTTCTCATGTGGATCATGTTCATCCAAATTTTTATCTATAGGATATGATTCTACAGCTTTTTAGAGGAAATACCACAAGACAGAAAGGCTCATGCTTCGTCCTAGGTTAACAAGGCAATTACTTGTTTTGAGGTTGTAAATTGACCTTGAGTGACAGGTGGCCTTCCAGCTTTAAGCTGCTGCCTAGCAAAAGGGATGAGACTCACCCTTTTACGTATCTATAACTCACATGATGTAATTTGGGGAACAGAAAGAAAAAACCACTCCTTCCCTTGCTTGTGGTTCAGTGCCCTTGCTTAATGTTGTATGTTTAAGACCCTAGAGCAATGTTATGAGATTATATATTTATATATATCTCCATAGCCACACACACATACACTTATGTATACCTATTACATACAGACTCACAGATGAGGGGAGGGGGTATCCTTTATTCACTCAGGACCTGCTGTGACGTGTACTGTCCTAGCCTGAAGATATGATGATCAACATAATAAATATGGTTCCTGCCCTTACCAACTTAAAGCCTCAGTTCAGTTCAGTTCACTCAGTCATGTCTGACTTTTTGTGACCCCATGGACTGCAGCACACCAGGCTTTCCTGTCCATCATCAACTCCCGGAGTTTATTCAAACTCATGTCCATTGAGTTGGTGATGCCATCCAATCACCTCATCCTATGTCAGCTCCCTCTCCTCCCACCTTCAATCTTTCCCAGCATCAGGGTCTTTTCAAATGAGTCAGTTCTTCACATCAGGTGGTCAAAGTATTGGAGTTTCAGCTTCAGCATCAGTCCTTCCAGTGAATATTCCTTTAGGATGTGGACTGGTTGGATCTCTTTGCTCTCCAAGGGACTCTCAAGAGTCTTCTTCAACACCAGAGTTCAAAAGCATCGATTCCTTGGTGCTCAGCCTTCTTTATGGTTCAACTCTCACATCCATACATAACTTCTGGAAAAACCATAGCTTTGACCATACGAACCTGTATTACAAAGTAATGTCTCTGCTTTTTAATATGCTGTCTAGGTATGTCATACGTTTTATTCAAGGAGCAAGCATCTTTTAATTTCATGGTTTGCAGTCACCATCTGCAGTGATTCTGAAGCCCAAGAAAATAAAATCTGTCACTGTTTCCATTGTTTCTTCATCTATTTGCCATGAAGTGTTGGGACCGGATGCTATGGTCTTAGCTTTTTGAATGTTGAGTTTTAAGCGAGCCTTTTCACTCTCCTCTTTCAAGAGGCTTAGTTTCTCTTCACTTTCTGCCATAAGGGTGGTGTCATTTGCATATCTGAGGTTATTGGTATTTCTCTTGGTATTCTTGATTCCAGTTTGTAATTCAGCCAGCCCAGCATTTTTCATGATGTACTCTGCACACAAATTAAATAAGCAGGGTGACAATATTCATGATGTACTCTGCACATAAGTTAAACAAGCAGGGTGACGATATACAGCCTTGACCTACTCCTTTCCTGATTTGGAACCAGTCTGTTGTTCCATGTCCAATAGGCTCTGTCCCTCCTAAAGTTGATCATTCAAGGCTGCCAGAAATTGAATTAAAATATCCTTCGAAACTACTGGATATGCTTTAAAAACTTATTTAGGCTGTCCTCTGCAACTGTTTGGCTTTAAGGAGACTAGAGTGCAAATATAATTACCCTGATTGAGTTTAAGGGGAAACACAGCGATCAAGAGCGGTTTGTCCTTCTAGAGAAGGGATTCGGGAACCGCGGGCGCCCGTCGGAAATCCTGCTGAGGGCGGGTGCCAGGTCCCCGCGATGCCGCGGGCGAGAACAAGTCCCGCCCTCGCGCACAAAGTTCGCCTCCAGGGCCGCGGAGAGAATTCCGTCAGGGAATCGTCCGTCGGCTGTGAGCGGTCAGGCCCCGCAAACTCAGGAGCGGGGGCTTCTTCCGCAGTATCCCGGCACGAAGCGCGGCCCAGGTCACCGGGCGAGCGGAGCATCCTCGGGTGAACACGGAAGTCCGCGGACGCAGCGTTCCACGCCGCAACTTCCACGCAAAACCCGCCCGCCTCGCCTCAGGGGCGCCCCGCCCACCAGTGGTGGCGTCACGAAGCACCGCCCACTCCGCCTCAGGGGCGCTCTCTTAAGCCCGTGAGGCGCCAGCCACGCCGGGCCCGGCCCCCAGCGCCAGAGGCGCCCCGCCCACCCGCGCGATGAGGCCCCACACCAGCCAGCCCTGCCCAACCCCGCCACCGCGGCGCTGGCGGGCCTTGTGGGATGACGCCCCACGCGGGCCGGGCCCACCCCGCGTTGGGCCACACCCAGGCCCGGGGCCACGCCCGGGGCCACGCCCGGCTGCCTCAGAGGAACACCTCCGCTCCTCGCCGCCGCCGCCGCCGCCCCGCCCTGCGTGCTGACGTCACACGGCGCCGCGAGCGGAAGCGCGGGCGGGCGGGTCGGGCGGCTGCGCCGTCCCCTCAGAGGGGCGCTGCCGCGCGGGCTGAGGCGCGTCGGCCGGGAGCCGAGGGGAGCGGTGCGCGGCGGGGCCATGAGCGGCTCCAGGGCTCCGGGCCCCGAGGCGGGCGCCCCCAGGGCAGAGCCCCCCGGCGCGGCGCTGAGCGTGGACGTGGCAGGGCTGCTGGCACAGCTGGCGCGCAGCTTCGCGCTGTTGTTGCCGGTGTACGCGCTGGGCTACCTGGGCCTGAGCTTCAGCTGGGTGCTGCTGGCGCTCGGGCTGCTCGTGTGGTGCCGCCGGAGCCGCGGCCTTAAGGCCACCCGCCTGTGCCGCGCGCTGGCGCTGCTGGAGGACGAGGAGCGCGCCGTGCGCCTGGGGGTGCGCGCCTGCGACCTGCCGGCCTGGGTGAGTGGGCGCCGCGGACCCCGGCCCGCCGCCGGCCCTGACCAGCCCCGCCTGCCTCCGCGGGTCAGGGCCAGGGGCCCCCGGCCCGCTCTGACCCCGCCTTCCCGGTCTCAGAGGTCCTCGCCTACCTTCACTCTGGCTCAGGTCAGACCAGGGATGCCCGCCCGCCACGGTCCCGGCCCCGACCCCGCCTGCCCGCCCGGCTGGGAACGCCCGTCGGGAGTACCGACCCACCGCTACCCGGCCCGGGTCTGGTCCCCGCCTGCCCGCTGCGTCAGGGGTCTCCGCCCGCCACTACTCCGCCTGGGTCGGGGTGCCCGCCCGGCCGCCCGCCCGGCCGCCGGGTCGGGAGTTCCTACCTGTCCTCTCCCCGCCCGAGTCGGGGTCCCCGCCCGCCGCGACCCCGGCCCTGACCCCGCCCGGTCGGAAGTCCGGGCTCGTGCCCGCCCCTCCCGGGTCTGGGGTCCCCTCTCCCCTCGACCCCTCCCACCGGGGGCGCTGTGAGCCCCGGGCGCCGGCGTCTATCCGAGCCGTGTAAGTCCGGGGTCGCCGCCGCTGTCGCTGGGCGCCCACCCCCCGGCCCACTGTCGGCCCGCAGACCCCGCGGGTGGGCGCCTTCCGCTGTCCGCGCGGGCGGTCCCGAGCACCGGTGAGGCGCGCCCCGCGCGCTCCTGCCGCGGCCACGTCGCCAGGCCTCCCGGCGCCGCGCCGTGACTCCCGCCGCTGGAATGTGAGCTCGGGCCGCCTGGTGCGCTCCGCGGGCCTGAACGCCGCTCCCTTCTCTGCTGCGGAGAAGGCGGCCAGCGGTGAGCGGGAAGGGCGGTTTCCTCCTCCCCTGAGACGCCTTAGCCCTTTCTTGGTTGTTTCCGACACAGTTGAGCAGTGAGGGTCCGCCAAAAAGTCCTCTGATGTTACGATAATTGGACGTTTGTTTCACTTCTTTGGAAGTAACGTTATGAGCTGAGTAGCGTTTATGTAGGGTAGACTTGAATCCAAGGCGAATTTTAGGTGGGTGGGCGCAGGAAGTTTTGGAAGAGTTGCACTAATGGAAAGAGTCCTGGTACTGATTATTTTTACACCCAGCAATTCTCATAATTTATTTATGCAATGTGGAAACTAATGGAGTTGGTTCCCTCCTGCTTTCTTAACCATAAATTGGTGTCGCAGTTTCAGGCAACAGGAAATGGTGCTTATTTTAAGATAAATGATGCTCGTGTTAGGCTTGATGTGAAACTTCATGGGAAATGGCCAGCCAGTGGGCTTTCAAAAGAGTCGTCTTCTCTTAGCGGAGAAAAGGACGTGGAGTGTGATCCCTGTTTCCAGTCATAAGACATTTGGCATGGAGTATATGACACAGGCAGACAGGTTGGAAAGCTGGAGTGCCCAGGGTCAGGAGGAGCCTAACCTAGTGGCTACTACCTGTGAGGACAGATAGCAGTTGTAGTAAGAATCTCACAGTCAGAGACTTTGGGAATTTAAAATTCTATCAATACATGGTGGATGTGTGCCCAGTAGTATTTGGAAGAATCAGAGCAAGTAGTGTGGTGTAGTTTTTTGCCAGATTCAGAAACGAGGAGTGAAGTGTCGAAAACAGGAACTTAAAAACCCAGGTGTGAAAAGCCAAGAACAGAGGTGCACGTTTTGGAAAGGCAGAGGACTTTCAAGTGGCATCTTGTGTCTTATGTTACTCCAAATTAAATTATTACAGAAAGTAACCAAAAACAGTGAGTAGGGACAGTACCCAAACAGCAGACATAATCAGGATCGAGAGTCACAGGAATTGGGGGTGTTGACATTCATAGATAGTTGGTTATGGAGCAGTTCGCTAACATCCAATTTGCTTGTGAAAGTTGTGAAATGCATGCTATTTTAACAATAAGTTAAAAGGTATGTTTGTTACCATATTGAAGGACATGACAAATTATTGTTTTTTACCAGAAGAAAAGGGTGATTAGCCAAAGATTCCTTTCTTGGATCTTCCTGTGTGACTTAAACTGATGGACCTTGGTGTTCATCTCGTACAGTATGGAATTTCTATTTTTCACACAGCTTTTCACTTGTTCGTCATATTTGTATTTGCGCTCACATTACACGTATATACACTTAAACATGCCTGTATTGCTTAGAAAACTCCTGTGAGACTTCACGCAAAACTTGATTGTGATCATATCCAAGAAAAGCCTAGGAGTCTGAGGTTTGAGGAAGATGTTTTAATACCTTTTTAATTGTAATACCCATGTGTTATTTTCCTAATAAAACCAGTGAATTACACTGCCAAGAAGGGGACCTGCTGTTCTGTTATAGCTAGGGAATAAATCAGCACTAGAAATCGTTCATAGATAAGAGTTAAGATTTCTGTATTAGTAGTTCTTTGATTGTTACTGTACAAACTTAGGTTCTTCAGGTTGGTATTCTGCTTTGAACAAGATGTGTTTGTGCAGATTTCGTAGTGGGCCATTGACAGCTGTGATTCACAGCAGGGCAGAAGCAGAGGAAAACATGAAGTAATGTGGTGCTCACTTCCTAGCTTCACTTTTGAATATGTTTACTCACAATTTTTCTTCTTTTTCTTTAGTAAAGTAAAAATTTATGTTGGCTGTAAAATGAGATGATAAATACGAATACTTTGAGAAAAATATATATACTATTTCAAATCAAGGCTATTAGGAGGATATGAAAACCAGCTCTCATTTAACATGTGACAATTCTTTGATCTTACAGCTTTAATGAACCACAGTACTATTCATTTCTTGACTCTTTTTTTCCATCAACAGGGAACTCACCTGGTAAGTCTGAGTTGACAGATTGAGGACTGGCCTTTTTGTTGTCCCTGTGGTCGTCCTTTGTTAATTGAGCCCTGTAAAATTAGACTGTGGGTGAAGAAAATTCTGAAGAGTTTTTAATAGAGATGTGTAAAGATGGTTTTCCACTACGATTTTTATTTGAAAAATTAGAACTTGGTGTGAAGTCTACCCTTTTTCTGTTTTCACTGCTGCCAATTAGTGTTGATTCTATGGCTGCAAATAAGTAGAAACCCAAACCTGCCATAAATGACAATTGGTCTTCTGTTCTTACACCTTGATGATCGAGATCAAAGCATAGTCAGCTTATGTGTTCTGACGTTTTTACTGTTATGCACTAGCTTTTCTTTAGAGAGAGCTTTCTTCCTGTGGTTCTTCTGGGAAGCGCAGGAGAATTTTAAGTCTAGCCAAAATTTATCATGTGTAGACTAAAACCCAGTTGAGCAAAAGAGAAAAATACACTTTGGTCTTATTTAAAGGAAGGGCAAATACTTTTATTCTCAGTGCTAATCGTTGATTTATACTATTAAAAAATTTTGTGAAGACTCATCAACAGACTTGTAACTACATCAGGTACCAGAGTTTAGCTATTTTAAACTGCAGTTGCAACTTTAAGTCCTAGACCAATTAAGTGCTTGGAGAAACTGTTAGAACCTCCTCAAAGCTATGAAAGAGAGATGGATACTCCTTGGATTTCTTTTACGCACCCGCTACTGCTGTAGTCACCCGCAGCTCGCTGTTACGCTGCGAGCTTCATGAAGTTAGAGCAGAGGCCCCACGGTTGCCGGACATGAAGCAGTAAATGCCTATTTTTTAGTTCAAGCTGAAAAGTGGATTTAAATTCAGGATCTATGCATGCATCTGGTTTTTCTGCTTTAGGTGACTATTAGCCTCACTTCATATTTCAAGATTGGAGAATGTAGAGCTAGGACTAAACCGTAAATAATTAAACAGATAAAGGAATTTTAAATATATGTAATTATGTTAAATTATATTTAGTTAATATGTGTTGTGTTAAATTATATTAAATATGTGTGTAAAATATAGATCTTGGTCCTGTGAAGAAACAATTATGAACAACTGACTAGTCACTTAGTGTTCTCCTTAGGCCTGGTGAACCTCTTACTATATTCTTTGTGAGTTTTCATGATTTCTACATTGGTTGTGATATTTAACCTTAAATGATATCACAGATGTTGAAAGTAGATTAAAAACAACTGAATTGTAGACATTAAATGAGTGAGTTTTACAGTATGTGAATTACTTGTCAATAGTGCTATTGAAAAATATTATAGACATTAAATTTCTTTTTAAAATAAGTGAAACAGGTGATTAATTATAGTACAGAGTAAGCCACACAAACCACCTTGCTTATGGAATTCCAGCTAAAGCTGTTATAACTTTTTAAAATTATTGTTTCAATGTAAATTTGGAGTAATTTATAAAGAATGCTTAATGAACGAGGGCTTATGAATGAAAAAAGTAACTCCATAAATATTTTTACCTTAAACCTAATGTTACTTTCTACTTCCCTATGGCTCAGTGGTGAAGAATCCGCCTGGGAAAGAATCCAGGGATGTAGGTTTGATCCCTGGTTCTTGACAATCCCCTGGAGAAGGAAGTGGCAGCCACTCCAGTATTCTTGCCCATGGACAGAGAGTCTGACACAACTTAGTGACTACACAGCAACAGATGTTACTTGAAGCATTGCTGCTAGAGGAGCAAATAGAGATTTTGCTTCAAAGATATAAGTAGCCGAAATGTGTGTGCCTGTAGGAGGTTGTGTGTGAGTTATTCTAAACTCTTAACTTTAATTCTAGGTAATGATATGTAATTACAGTGTGTGTTTGAGAAATTTAGCTGATACATTGGTTTGTTTTTTCATAAGATATATTCTATCACAGGGCTTCCGTGGTGGCTCAGACTGTAAAGAATTTGTCTGCAGTGCAGGAGACCCAGGTTTGATCCCTGGGTTGGGAAGATTCCCTGGGGAAGGAAATAGCAACCCATTCCAGTATTCTTGCCTGGGAAGTCCCATGGACGGAGGAGCTTGGCGGGGTACAGCCCATGGGATCGCAAAGAGTCAGACATGTCTGAGCAACTAACACTTACGCTATCATAGCATGATTTTATTTTTTTTAAGGCCCACTATTTTTAAAATTTTTAATTAATTAATTTGTTTATTTGGACCACCAGCATGTGGCATGAAGTATCTTGGTTTCTCTACCGGGGCTAGAACCTGTACTCGCTGCAGTGGAAGTGAGAAGTTTTTATACAGATACAGTTCTCCCTATTTATTTGATTTATTGTGTGGCTGTGTGGGGCCTTCATTGCCGCGTGGGCGTTCTCCTGTGACTGCTGTCTAGTCGCTGGGCTCTGCCGTCTCACCGTGCTGCCTCCTCCTGCTGAGTGTGCATTCTAGGGCACTTGGGCTTTAGGAGTTGGCGGCGAGAGGGCTCAGTAGCTGTGGTTCGCCGGCTCTAGGGCACAGGCTCACTAGTTGGGGTACAGGGCTTAGTTGCTCCACAGCATGTGGGATCCTCCTGGACCAGGGATCTAACCCCTGTGTCCTGCGTTGGCAGGTGGATTCTTTACTACTGAGCCCCCAGGGAAGTCCTGGAAATGTGGAGTCTTAACCATTGAACCACCAGGGAATTCTTCATAGCATGATTTTAGAATGAATGTACTATTTGTAGACTCTTGGATTTTGTTATGTTTTGTTAAGTTATTCTCTTTTTTGGTTTCCATGCCAACACTGTGTCAGATTAGTTTTCCTTCTTCATTTAAAGCTCTAAGGACCCACCATCTCCAGTCGTGTTAGAGGTCACCTTTCCTTCCTGTGTGTGCTTATTCCAGGTAGCTACGCGGTGGGGTGTGGTGTGAAGAGTGCCCTGGTGGTCAGAAAGTGGTTGGTGGGGGGTGTGTATAGACACCCTAAAGGACACTGAAGAATAAGTGCGAACAGCAAAACCGGGCATGTCTCAGGGTGGAGGTGTCAAGCGTCAGAGCCCAGTAGGACAGCACAGTGGATTCCTGAGCTCTTCCTTGCTGGGGGTTCGGGGGGGGGGGGTGGATTGTAAGTAAGGTGGGAGTTGTCAGCTGGCCCCAGGGGTGAGGAGTGGAGGTGCTCAGACTGGGGCCTGGACCACCTGTCAGGGCAGCACTCCCGAGTCTCTGGGAGGCTGGGCGATGTATTCAGAGCCAGGCTTGTGAGGTCGGAACATGGGAGCCCTGCGCTGTGCGGAGATCTCCTGCCCTGGCTGCAGAGCACTTAGCTCTGCACTGCTCAGCGCCTGGAGGGCGCTGCTGGAGGTGCCTGTCCACCTTCCTCAAACACTCTGCTCTCTTTTACTCTTAAGGATCTTATTGTGCTGTAAACACTGAGTCACCTTGTGTTCTTTTGGAACTGGGTGGGGCATAGTTCTTGTATAAATAGTGTCTGTAGTTGTCTTGCATGGCATTTTTTCCATTTAACATGTTTAATTCACAAGTTTTCTCATGGTCTTTCTCCCTGTCAGTGGTTTTGCTTCATTTTTTCCCTGCTTAACTGTTGTTTTAAAAAAGTCTTATAAGTTTTTTTTAAAGGAAACTATTTTGGTGAATTTTTCCTAGAGTAAATGATATTTTAAGTAACAAGCCTAGCTTAAGTGCAGGAATCAAAAATGAGCTTTTATTGATTCATCTGTTCTCTGAGCCAGTATTTATTAAACCTTTGCTATGTTCCATGTACTGTGCTAGGTAATAAGTAAGACAAGGCCTTAAACTTTATAGCTAATAATAACACAAATCTAGGAATAATCCTAAATTTAGTTATAGTGTGCACTAGAAGTTTTTTCTTTTTTAAAAAATAAAAATAATACATACTTATTTTTCTTAAATCAAAAAAGTATATTAAAACATTCATATGGAAAAAGAAAGGCAAACCTTTATTAGATCTTTCTGTTGGTAAAATGATATGTTCATTTTTTTAAGAGTCTGCCTTTTAGAGCATTTTGTGCATTTGTTTAAGTAATAGCTCATCTCTTTAAAGGAGAAGGCAAGGGCACCCCACTCCAGTACTCTTGCCTGGAAAATCCCATGGACAGAGGAGCCTGGTAGGCTACAGTCCATGGGGTCCCAAAGAGTTGGACATGACTGAGCAACTTCACTTTCACTTTTCACTTTCATGCATTGGAGAAGGAAATGGCAACCCAGTCCAGTGTTCTTGCCTGGAGAATCCCAGGGACGGGGGAGCCTCGTGAGCTGCCGTCTGTGGGGTCACACAGAGTCGGACACGACTGAAGCGACTCAGCAGCAGCGGCAGCAGCATCTCTGTAAAGCAGCGTATTGTAAAAGGTTTTATTGATAAGGATTAAACCCTTTCTTTTAGGGTTTGTAGATGTAGCTAGCTGTGCATATCACTTCAATTTTATGTTGTCCTGTCTTTGCCTATTTTGGGAAAGGCAGTCTTGTGATTACTCATAGTGGATGCCTCTGAGCCCTGTAGTTCAATATTTGTGTCTATTAAATGGATTACAGCAGGATGTGCAGAGGAAAACATCAGAGTGATGGCACTGTCAGCAGCAGTGACTTTGTTTTTTGAAGAACGTCGTCGTCATCGTACCTGGTGACTATACTTGAGAATTAGTGATAACCGCACAAATGGCAGATGTGGAAATACTAATATGAAAGTGTTTATTATTATTTCCGAAAATGTCATTGCAGTTGAGCTTGAAGTTCTTTTCTTTGTCCAGTTGCTTAGTGAACTTTATCTTTCCACTTTGAATGAATATGCAGTCTCGTATTTCTTTTATTATGGCTGTGTGCTCAGGGGCTCAGTCATGTCTGACTCTTGGCAACCCCATGGACTGACTGCAGCCTGCCAGGCTCCTCTGTCCATGGACTTCCCAGGCAAGAATACTGAAGTGGGCTGCCTTCTCCTCCTCCAGGGGATCTTCCTGAACCAGGGATAAACCTGTGTCTCTTGCGTCCCTTGCGTTGGCAGGCAGATTCTTTACCACTAAGCCACCAGGGAAGCCCTTTATATTAGGGCTAGACAAGTTTTAAAACCATGCTTTTCCAGTATGAGAACATATACTCATTGTAGAACATTTCAAGCTTTGGAGAAGAATAAAAGGAAAAATGTTACCTACTGTCCTACTAACCAGTGATAGCTATTATTAATGTTTCGGTGATTTTCTGAATCTTTAGTATTGTCATGATTGGAGGTACATGGATGTGTGTGTGTTGTATTTGCCTTCATTAAGCATTATGGTGTGAACATTATGTCAGTATTCTTCAGAAACATGACTGGTTTTTGCAATAATGTCTTGTTTATGGGAGTGCCATGCTTTATTTAAATTGTCTCATGTACAGATTCCGAAAATAAGATTGTTAGTTACTGAAGGTTAAGAAAAGATAAATCTAGAGTCTGAGATATTTCATTTTTTACCTTTTCAAGTTACGAAAGATGGTTTGCGTGAGCCATTCATGTAATCTGTCCAGGATATATGAACTATTTTTGAACTCCTAAGAGTAGCATAGTAATTTTATAAGCAGAAGTCTAGCTTTAGAGGGCAGTGTTTGTTTTTGAATAGTGTGATGTTAAAATAAGCACAGTAGATTTATCCAGATCCCCTCTTATGTAAATAACCTTTAGAAGAAGAGAGTGCTCCCACGCAGTTACTCTTCGAAGGGCTTTTCTTCCTCTGTGCTGTGTTGGCAAGTGAGAGTTGGGTAAGCCAAGGCATTGCTTTTTGTAGCACGGTAGCAGCATGGGGATGGCTGGTTGTTTTGAAATGGCTGAGAGGGCTCACTGCATTGTCCTTGATCTTGTCTGAAAAGAGCCAGCTGTGTGACAGGCGTCGTCAGTGGTACCTGGCAGTCCTTGGGCACTGAGTGTTGTGGGTCCCCTCAGGGGCCTCTGTCACATGTGACGGTGTTGCTGCTCGGACACACACTCGAGAAGCAGGCTCGGTCTGACCCGTGTGGGTTCCTGTCTGAGGCCCACCCACTCCCAGCTCTGTGCTCTCTGACAGGTCAGCATCCCTTTCAGAACCTTAGTTCCGACATCATTAGGTGGGCACTGACAGGAGCCTCGGCTTGTCTGTTGTGCTCTTGAGGCTGGAATAAGGAAGGCCCAGGGCTGGCAGGGTGGCTGGAGGTCCCCTGGGGTTAGGAATCCCGTGCTCATGCCTCCTTTGAACTGTCTGGCCGTTAACCTCCAGCTTCCTGCTGCCTGAGGCGTGTCTCTCACCTTGCCCCCGCCTCCCCCACTTCAGCTGGAGCAGGCAAATGACAGAGCTTCGCTTTGTTTCTGTTTCACTGGGGTTGTTTGTGTTGTTGCTAAGAGTTTATCTACCATAATGCTTTGTTATGAGTGGCACTTGAAAACATTCCTTGTATTTTCTTTCTCTTTTGTCTCTGAACGTCCTAAAGTAATATCCAAGGAGCCTGTGTTATCACCCCTCATCCTCGCTGCTTCTTCCTTAAAACAAATTCTGTCCTGCTGCTGTTCACTCCCTCAGTCGTGTCCAGCTCTTTGCGACCCCATGAACGCTGCAGAATGCCAGGCTTCCCTGTCCTTCACCACCTCCTGGAGCTTGCTCAGACTCAGTCCACGGAGCCGTCTCGTCCTCTGCCCCCGTCTCCTGCCTGAGGCTGTGGTTGCTCGCTCTGCTGCAGCAGCCGCCCTGACACGGCAGATGGCCGCAGCTCATTCCATTCCGAGACTGTCACGCAGGACCTTCAAGTTCACGTGCTCCTTTCCTTCCCCTTGTGAGCAAGTGTTGGCTGGGGACTAAAGTAGGGGTTTGAAACTGCATATCAATAACCTCAGATGTGCAGATGACACCACCCTCATGGCAGGAAGTGAAGAGGAACTTGGTGAAGATGAAAGAGGAGAGTGGTATAACTGGCTTAAAACTCAGCATTCAGAAAACTAAGATCATGGCATCTGGTCCTGTCAGTTAGTGGCAGATAGATGGGGGAAAAATGAAAACAGTGACAGACTTTATTTTCTTGTGTTCCAAAATCACTGTGGACAGTGACTGCAGCCATGAAATTAAAAGACACTACTTGGAATAAAAGCTATGACAAACCTAGACAGTGTATTGAAAAGCAAAGAGATGTCTTTGAGACCTTTGCTGACAAGAGTCCATCTAGTCAAAGCTATGGTTTTTCCAGTAGTCATGTCTGGAGATGAGAGTTTGACCATAAAGAAGGCTGAGTGCTGAAGAATTGATGCTTTCAAACTGTGGTGTTGGAGAAGACTCCTGAGAGTCCCTTGGACTGCAAGGCGATCCAACCAGTCCATCCTAAAGGAGATCAGCCCTGGGTGTTCATTGGAAGGACTGATGCTGCAGCTGAAACTCCAGTACTTTGACTACCTGATGCAAAGAGCCAACTCATTGGAAAAGAGCCTGCTGCTGGGAAAGATTGAAGGCAAAAGGAGAAGGGGATGACAGGATGAGATGGGTGAATGGCATCACTGAGTCAGTGAATGAGTATGAGCAAGCTCCAGGAGATGGTGAAAGACAGGGAAGCCTGGCGTTTTGCAGTCCATGGGGTAGCAAAGAGTCGGACATGACTGAGCTGAACAACAACAATAAAATTTTGGGTCAACTATAATAGTTTAATCTAACCTATATTAGATGTAGAGTTGTTTCCTTCTGTTCCCATCTGGTGGGTTCTGTTTTGGGCTTCTTAGAGTACAGTGGATCTGCAGAAGATAAATCCAGAGATGAGGACAGACAGCATCCTCCAGCTTGCTTTGTGCCATAAATTCTACCCTGGAGTGCGTGTGAGATACTGGGTTTTGAGTCTGCCACTCAGATTCTGAGATACCAGCATCAGATGAAAAGTTACTCATCTGGGCGATGCTCTTATTCTTTTCTCACAGAACTGCTTCATATCAATCATTCAGTTAAGTGTGTTTAGTCTTGTAATTGTGGATCAAGAGGTTGAAGACAGGGACTTTTTTATGTCTGCTGTAGCATCTAACAGTTTGCAAGGAGTTTGCACAGAAAACCTAGTGAGTGGTTGAAACAGTGAACTACTAATTGCTTGTTTTACGAGGACTCTCTACACTCAATTAAAATTGTCGCGTAATGCCTGTGTTACCAATATACGTATTTGAGGTGAGCTGCGTACTGAGATCATTCATTTATTTCATTGTGCTATAAATGTTTGCGTGCATGGCAAGTGAACACGTAAGAACTATTAATGCTAAATTAATGTGAGTACCAGATTTTTAAAACCAAAAAGCCAAATATAATCTGTAACAAAAATGAAAATAATTTTTAATTATGTTTTTTCATATAGATAAATTTTAAAAAACTATTCAGAGCTGTTAGAAAGTGTTGATTTTACTTAATAGCTTGAATCTGATTGTGGTTTTACACTGGCGAAATGAAAGCATGAACACTGCTGTGTGTGTGAGGGACAGTCTTAGTGGGACTCACCTGAGGGCTGTTTCGTCATGGATGGGCAGGAGGGGAAGCGAGCAGCCCCCTTGGCTTGCTCCCGGGACTGGGGCCACCGGAGGAAAGCTCTGCAAACTGGTGGTTTAAACCAGCACAGGTTTATCATTTACAGTTCTGGGGGCCAGAAGTCTGGAAGCAGTTCCCGAGGGCTGAAACCAGGGGATTGACAGGCCCTTCCCAGCTTCTGGAGCTGCGTTCCTGGGTGCGTGGCTCCGCACCCTCACCGCTGGCAGCTGCTCAGTCCTCACATCCTTTCTGTTTTCTGTCTGTGTCTGTTCCGCCTCTGCGCCCACCTGAGAGGACGTGTGTGATTGCATCACAGCCCACACAGGATGCAGGACAGCTCCTCAACTCAAGAGCCTTAACTTATCACATCTGCTAAGTCCTTTTTTTTGTCTCATAAGGAAACACAAATCCTAAGGAATGAAACGTGGCCATCTCCTGCAGGGCCACCCACACCCCTGCGTCTTGGATACCCAGGAGGAGGGTAGCTGAGTGCAGTGGCGATGGCTCAGCTTTGTCTCATCTGCTCTGAAAGGCCTTTCCCTCCACTGGACCTCTGGGCTCAGATTCATGTTGTGCCTTGGGTTCAGTACTGTGACTGTTCCCCTTCATTGCCATTCTCCTGGTGCCTGAGAATTACGTGTGTCCCTGTGGGTGCAGGCGGCAGAGAGGAGCTGAGCCCTTGGATGCAGCGCGGCCCAGCTGGGCCACGGTGTTTGCGTCAGGAGCTGAGGAGCGGAGCAGGGCTTCTCGCTGCTGGTGTTGGGGCCAGATCTGAACGACGCCAGGAAAACACCGAAACATTTAAAGCAATGGCATGTCCCAGTTTAAAAACTGGACGTGTAGCAAGATAAATCTGGCAGTGATGACCAAGGAGACTGAGGGGACAGAGTAGGGACCGGCTCCGAGCTGGAGGAAGGAAGCAGCGCCTGGCCCTGACTGCTCACTGGAGGGAGGGACACCAGGCTGGGCTGGCGGAGGGAAGGCGGCTCCACTCCAGCTGAGCCCCTGGGGGAGAATGCGTGATGGCCTTCGCCAGTAACCATTTAGTAGAAACGGGAGTTTGGAGGCCTAGGGATAAGGCTGGGAGATGGTTATCTTGTCTTTTAAATGTTGAGTTTAAGAACCCTAAAGGAGTTCTTAGAGGAGTTGTCCAACAGCAGCCAGTGGCTGGTAGGGGAGGCCTAGGAGCGCAGCCGGATACCTCAGTTCGCAGGCAATGCGTGCTTGAGATCATGCTTGAAGTGGAGAAATGGAGGAGATGAGTGTAGACAGTGTAAAAAGACCAGAGGACCCAGGACAGGCCTTTGCTCCCCGGAGGAAATCAGGAGGTGGAAAGTGAGGAAAGGGAGTTCCCTGGTCGTCCAGTCGTTATGAGTCCACGCTTTCACTGGCGTGGCCCAGGCTCAGACCCTGGTCAGGGAACTAAGATAGTACAAGCCACACGGCACAGCCGAAAAAAAAGAGGGACGCGGTGCATCCACTAGTGCTCACTGTGCGCACCTTCTCTTCCAAGCACTCTGCGTAGAGGAAGCCAGGTACGGCCACAGCGCACCTGCTACCACATCTTAGGGGTAGGGGGACAGGCCACACCGGCCCTTATTCTGGGTCTGCGACAGACTTTGAACTGGGAAGTCTGTGAGTTCTCTGCCCTCTCTTGATGGTGGTGAGGAAGAAATTGGGGATTAGACATCACTTCATCTAGTCATTTACTAATGTGGGCAAGAATCCCTTAGAAGAAATGGAGTAGCCTTCATAGTCAACAAAAGAGTCCAAAATGCAGTACTTGGGTGCAGTCTCAAAAACAACAGAATGAGCATGGTTCATTTCCAAGACAAACCACTCAGCATCACAGTGATCCAAGTCTGTGCCCCAACCACCGATGCCAAAGAAGCTGAAGTTGATCAGTTCTAAGACCTTCTAGAACTAACAACAAAGAAAGATGTCCTTTTCATCATACGGGATTGGAATGCAAAGTAGGAAGTTAAGAGATACCTGGAATAAGAGGTTAAGTTTTGCCTTGGAGTACAAAATGAAGCAGGGCAAAGGCTAACAAAGTTTTGTCAAGAGAACACACTGGTCATAGCAAACACTGTTTTCCAACAACACAAGATAAAGACTCTACACATGGACATCACCAGATGGTCAAAACCGAAATCAGCCTGTATTCTTTGCAGCCGAAGATGGAGAAGCTCTAATGCAGTCAGCAAAAGCAAGACCTGGAACTGACTGGCTCAGATCATGAGCTCCTTATTGGAAACTTCAGGCTAAGTTTGAAGACAGTAGGGAAAGCCACTAGATCTGAATCAAATCCCTTGGGGTGGTTGGTGACAGTAGAGGTGACAAATAGATTCAAGGGATTAGATCTGGTAGACAGAGTGCCTGAAGAACCACAGACAGAGGCTTATAACACTGTACAGGAGTCAGTGACCAAAATCGTCCTGTCACTGAGTCCAAGCTCACTCTGTCAGTGCACACAGACCAATGAATCTAAGAGACAAGGGGCTGAGGCAAGAAAGAGGCTTCACTCAGGGAGCCTGCTGAGGAGGAAGGTGCCTCAAAATAACCATCTCATCGGGTCTGGATGCCAGGTTCTGTTACAGATCAGAGATGGGGGAAGGTCAGTCAGTTAGTTCAGTTGCTCAGTCGTGTCCGACTCCGCGACCCCATGAATTGCAGCACGCCAGGCCTCCCTGTCCTTCACCAGCTCCCAGAGTTCACTCAAACTCAGGTCCGTTGAGTTGGTGATGCCATCCAGCCATCTCATCCTCTGTCATCCCCTTCTCCTGCCCCTAATCCCTCCCAGCATCAGGGTCTTTTCCAATGAGTCAACTCTAAGCATCAGGTGGCCAGAGTATTGGAGTTTCAGCATCAGTCCTTCCAATGAACACCCAGGACTAATCTCCTTTAGGATGGACTGGTTGGATCTCCTTGCAGTCCAAGGAACTCTCAAGAGTCTTCTCCAACACCACAGGTCAAAAGCATCAGTTCTTCGGTGCTCAGCTGTCTTAACAGTCCAACTCTCACATCCATACATGACCACAGGAAAAACCATAGCCTTGTCTAGATGGACCTTTGTTGGCAAAGTAATATCTCTGCTTTTCAATATGCTGTCTAGGTTGGTCATAACTTTCCTTCCAAGGAGTAAGCATCTTTTAATTTCATGGCTGCACTCATCCTCTGCAGTGATTTTGGAGCCCCCCAAAATAAAGTCTGACACTGTTTCCACTGTTTCTCCATCTATTTCCCATAAAGTGATGGGACCAGATGCCATGATCTTCGTTTTCTGAATGTTGAGCTTTAAGCCAACTTTTTTGCTCTCCTCTTTCACTTTCATCAAGAGGCTTTTCAGGTCCTCTTCACTTTCTGCCTTAAGGGTGGTGTCATCTGCATATCTGAGGTTATTGATATTTCTCCCGGCAATCTTGATTCCAGCTTGTGCTTCTTCCAGCCCAGCATTTCTCATGATGTACTCTGCATAGAAGTTAAATAAGTAGGGTGACAATATACAGCCTTGACGCACTCCTTTTCCTGTTTGGAACCAGTCTGTTTTTCCATGACCAGTTCTAACTGTTGCTTCCTGACCTGCATACAAATTTCTCAAGAGGCAGGTCAGGTGGTCTGGTATTCCCATCTCTCAGAATTTTCCATAGTTTATTGTGATCCACACAGTCAAAGGCTTTGGCATAGTCAATAAAGCAGAAATAGATGTTTTTCTGGAACTCTCTTGCTTTTTCCATGATCCACCGGATGTTGACAATTTAATCTCTGGTTCCTCTGCCTTTTCTAAAACCAGCTTGAACATCTGAAAGTTTGCGGTTCATGTATTGCTGAGGCCTGGCTTGGAGAGTTTTGAGTATTACTTTACTAGCGTGTGAGATGAGTGCAATTGTGCAGTAGTTTGAGCATTCTTTGGGATTGGAATGAAAACTGACCTTTTCCAGTCCTGTGGCCACTGCTGAGTTTTTCAAACTTGCTGGCATATTGAGAGCATCATCTTTCAGGATTTGAAATAGCTCAACTGGGATCCCATCACCTTCACTAGCTTTGTTCATAGAGATGCTTTCTAAGGCCCACTTGACTTCACATTCCAGGATGTCTGGCTCTAGGTGAGTGATCACACCATCATGATTAATCCGGGTCATGAAGCTCTTTTTTGTACAGTTCTTCTGTGTATTCCTGCCATCTCTTCTTAATATCTTCTGCTTCTGTTAGGTCCATACCATTTCTGTCCTTGATTGAGCCCATCTTTGCATGAAATGTTCCCTTGGTATTTCTAATTTTTTTGAAGAGATCTCTAGTCTTTCCCATTCTGTTGTTTTCCTCTATATTTTTGCATTGATTGCTGAGGAAGACTTTATCTCTCCTTGCTATTCTTTGGAACTCTGCATTCAGATGCTTATATGTTTCCTTTTCTCCTTTGCTTTTCGCCTCTCTTCACAGCTATTTGTAAGGCCTCCTCGACAACCATTTTGCTTTTTTGCATTTCTTTTCCATGGGGATGGTCTTGATCCCTGTCTCCTGTACAGTGTCACGAACCTCTGTCCATAGTTCATGAGGCACTCTATCTATCAGATCTAGTCCCTTAAATCTATTTCTCACTTCCACTGTATAATCATAAGGGATTTGATTTAGGTCATACCTGGTTTTCCCAGGTATGGTCTAGGGGTTTTCCTCACTTTCTTCAATTTAAGTCTGAATTTGGTAATAAGGAGTTCATGATCTGAGCCACAGTCAGCTCCCGGTCTTTTTTTTGCTGACTGTATAGAGCTTCTCCATCTTTGGCTGCAAAGAATATTATCAATCTGATTTCAGTGTTGACCATCTGGTGATGTCCATGTGTAGAGTCTTCTCTTGTGTTGTTGGAAGAGGGTGTTTGCTATGACCAGTGCATTCTCTTGGCAAAAACTCTATTAGTCTTTGCCCTGCTTCATTCCGTATTCCAAGGCCAAATTTGCATGTTACTCCAGGTGTTTCTTGCCTTCCTACTTTTGCATTCCAGTCCCGTATAATGAAAAGGACATCTTTTTTGAGTGTTCTAAAAGGTCTTGTAGGTCTTCATAGAACCATTCAACTTCAGCTTCTTCAGCATTACTGGTTGGGGCATAGGCTTGGATTACCGTGATACTGAATGGTTTGCCTTGGAAACGAACAGAGATCACTCTGTCTTTTTTGAGATTGCATCCAGGTACTGCATTTCAGACTCTTTTGTTGACCATGATGGCTACTCCATTTTTTCTAAGGGATTCCTGCCCAGTCATCTGAGTTAAATTCACCCATTCCAGTCCATTTTAGTTCGCTGATTCCTAGAATGTCGATGTTTACTCTTGCCATCTCCTTTTTGACCACTTCCACTTTGCCTTGATTCATGGACCAGACATTCCAGGTTCCTCTGTAATATTGCTCTTTACAGCATTGGACCTTGCTTCTATCACCAATCACATCCACAGCTGGGTATTGTTTTTGCTTTGGCTCCATCCCTTCATTCTTTCTAGAGTTATTTCTCCACTGATCTCCAGTAGCATACTGGGCACCTACCGACCCAGGGAGTTCCTCTTTCAGTATCCTATCATATTGCCTTTTCCTACTGTTTATGGAGTTCTCAAGGCAAGAATACTGAAGTGGTTTGCCATTCCCTGCTCCAGTGTTCCACATTCTGTCAGACCTCTCCACCATGACCCGCCCGCCTTGGGTGGCCCCACACGGCATGGCTTGGTTTCATTGAGTTAGACAAGGCTGTGATCCGTGTGGTCAGATTGGCTAGTTTTCTGTGATTATGGTTTCAGTGTGTCTGCCCTCTGATGCCCTCTTGCAACACCTACCGTCTTACTTGGGTTTCTCTTACCTTGGACGTGGGGTATCTCTTCACGGCTGCTCCAGCAAAGCGTAGCCGCTGCTCCTTACCTTGGACGAGAGCCAAATAAGGCCATTAATCTTGCAAACACTGTCTAGAATGGTGTGCCTCAGGAAGAGAATGTGTTAGTTTCTTCTTCTGTGCCCCCTGCAGGTGGACAGGGCTCTGAGCAGAGGCGTTTCCGTTTAACAGGCAGAGGGGCAGCGTTCTCTGAGGCAGGCCATTCTGTGTGATTATACAGAAGCTGCTAAAGGCAAGTCAAAGAAACAGTGCCAACATGGAGTCGGAATTGGCTTCTTCTCTCCAACAGTCCTGGAGAAAAATAAATGGAAGAAGGCAAAGTGGTTCTCTGAGGAAGCTTTACAAATACCCGAGGAAGGAAAAGAAGCAAAAAGCAAGGGAGAAGGGGAAAGATACACATAACTGAATGCAGACTTCCAAAGAATAGCAAGGAGAGATAAATCCTTTTTAAGTAAGCAATGCAAAGAAATAGGATGGGAAAGACCAGAGATCTCTTCAAGAATAATGGAAATATCACGGGAACATTTCATAGAAGGGTGGGCACGATCTGTAAGGACCTAACAGAAACAGAAGAGGTTAAAAAGAGGCGGCAAGAGTACACAGAATATAAAAGAAGAGGTCTTAATGTCCTGTATAGCCACAGTGATGTGGTCATTCACCTGCAGCCAGACATCCTTGAGTCTGATCAAGTGGGCCTTAGAAAGCATTACTACAAACAAGGCTGGTGGAGGTGATGGAATTTTAGCTGAACTATTTCAAATCCTAAAAGATGATGCTGTTACAGTGGTGTACTCAAAGTGTCCGCACATTTGGAAAGCTTTCCGGTTGCCACAGGACTGGAAAAGGTCAGTTGTCATTCTAATCTCAAAGAAGGGCAGTGCCAAAGAAGATATACCCTGCCATACCGTTGTGCTTATTTCACATGCTAGTAAAGTTATGCTCAAAATCCTTCAAGCTAGACTTCAGCAGTGCACGAACCAAGAACTTTCAGATGTACAAGCTGAATTTAGAAAAGGCAAAGGAACCAGAGGTCAAATTGCCAACATTCTTTGGATCATAGAGTACTTGGGCTCTATGATCCAAAGAATACTGGAGTGGGTAGCCTTTCCCTTTTCCAGTGGATCTTCCCAACCTAGGAATCGAGCCGGAGTCTCCTGAATTGCAGGCAGATTCTTTACCAACTGAGCTTTCAGGGAAGCCCAGATCATAGAGAAAGCATGGGAATTCCAGAAAAAAACATCTTCATTGACTAAGATAAAGCATTTGTTGTGGATCACAATAAACTGTGGTAAATTCTTCAAGAGATGGAAATACCAGACCACATTACCTGTCTCCTGAGAATTGTGTAGCAACAGGTCAAGAAGTAACAGCTAGAACTGGACATGGAACAACAGACTGGTTCCAAATTGAGAAATGAGTACGTCAAGGCTGTATATTGTCACCCTGCTTATTTAACTTCTATGCAAAGTACATCATGGGAAATGAAAGGCTGGCTGAATCACAAGCTGGAGTTAAGATTGCCTGGAGAAATATCAATGGTCTCAGGTATGCAGACGTTACCATTCTAATGGCAGAAAGTGAAGAAGAACTGAAGAGGGTCTTGATGAGGGTGAAAAGGAGAGTGAAAAAGTTGGCTTAAAACTCAGCATTCAGAAAGGTAAGATCATGGCATCTGGTCCCATCACTTCATGGCACATAGTTGGGGAAAACGTGGAAGCAGTGACAGATTTTATTTTCTTGGGCTCCAAAGTCACTGCGAACAGTTACTGCAGCCATGAAATTAAAAGACACTTGCTCCTTGGAAGGAAGTTTATAACCAACCTAGACAGCATATTGAAAAGCAGAGACATCAGTTTGCCAGCAAAGGTCCATCTAGTCAAAGCAATGGTTTTTCCAGTAATCATGTACAGATGTGAGAGTTGGACCATGAGGAAGGTGAGCACTGAAGAACTGATGCTTTCAAATTATGATACTGGAGAAGACTCTTGAGAATCCCTTGGACTGCATTGAGATCAAACCAGTCCATCCTAAAGGAAATCAGTCCTGAATATTTGTTGGAAAGATTGATGCTGAAGTTCTGATACTTTGGCCACATGATGTGAAGAGCCTTCTCATTGGAAAAGACCCCGATGCTGGGAAAGATTGAAAGCAAAAGAAGAGGACGACAGAGGATGAGATGGTTAGATAGCATCACTGACTCAATGGACGTGAATCTGCAAAACTCTAGGAGTTAGTGAAGGACAGGGAAGCCTGATGTGCTGCAGTCCATGGAGTTGAAAAAGTTGGACATGAGTTTGCAACTGAACAACAATCTGGTAATTTTGATGTTAATTATGTCTACATTTCAAAGAGGAGGAGACTCAGGCCTGGGGGTTCAGCTGTCACCACAGTCTCGCAAGAATGAGAGGGGATGTCCCTGCAACCACGTCCTCTGCACCCCGCCCCCCACCCCCACCCCTTGGCCCAGAGAGCACCCTCATGGCACTGGGGCCCGGCTCACTGCTTATGCAGCATCAGTCTCCTGAGGTTCGTGTTAAGCAGCAGGATAGACTTGGAGCATTTTTAGTCTCTATAATTGTGATAAGACCACCTTCCATTTCCACGTTTTTGTGTGGGATCATTTTCTTTCTACCTGAAAAGCTCACGTTAAAACTTCTTTTAATGCAAGTTGGACAGCAACAGGTTTTCTCTACTCACTTGATTTACAGAAAAGTCAAGGGGGTACAGTTCCCATATCCCCCCTGCAGGCAGTTTCTTGAGTTAGCGGCTTGTATTAGCGTGCTACATTGTTGCAATTATTGAAACTGTGATACATTATTAAGTAAAGTCCCTGGTTCACCTTAGGAGGCTCTGTGCTAGTCTTCGCTCCTCCCGATCCCTGGACTTCTTGGCGGCCACTTAGCTTTCTACCTTTTCCAGTACCTCAGGGAGTTGGGGTCATACACTGCGCAGTGTTTTCACACTGGCTTCTGTCTCTTCTTAGCAACATGTGTTTAGGCTTTCTTCTTAGTTTTTCCTGGCAGGATAGTTCATTTCTTTTATTTTTACTGCAGTCAAGTAACATAAAATTATTCAAGGTCATTTAGTACCTTCACAGTGTCGTGCAAGCATCACCTCTGTCTGGTTCCCCGAGTCTTCATCACCCCAAAAGAAGGCCTATACACCTTAGCAATCATGCCACATTTCACCCTCCCTGTGGTTGTGCCATCGCATATATTTCTGTGTTTATAATTTTACCTTTTCTTAATGTTTTCATATAGATGGAATCATACAGTATTGAACTTTTGTATCTTTCACTTCGTGTAACATTTTTAAGATCTTGTCCTACAGCATACGTCTTATTTTATGGCTGAATAATGTTCGATTGTACAGGTATGCCCCACTTTGCTTATCCTTTTATCCTTTGAAGAACTTTTTGGGTTGTTTCTGTCTTCTGGCTATTCTGAGTTGTGTTCTGAACGTTGATGTTCACGTTTTTGTTTGAATACTTGTGTTCTGTTTTTGAGGGTATATACCTGGAAGTAGAGTAGATGGGTTTACCTTTTGGAGAAGCTGCTGAACTGCTGTCCGTAATGGTGGGAATATTTTACAGTCTCACCAGCAATGCAAGAAGGTTCTAATTCCTGCACCTGCCTGCAAACACGTATCATTTCCTGGCTTTGATTGGAAGTCCTCCTAGAGCGTGTGAACTGGAGTCACTGTGGATGAATCTGCACTCTCCAGTGACTGATGCCACCTTCCCACGTGCACTTCCTCCCAGCTGCACAAGGCGAGATTGTCTCGTGGCGTGACGGCCGTGGTGGGACAGTGTGCCCTGGCGGTCAGCAGTCCTGGGACCTGGCTGTGAACATGTGCCGGCTCTGCCACTGCCCCGAGCCATCTTCGTTCCCCTCCTCCGGAGATCGGCACCTCAATTGCTAAAGGCAGGGGGAGCAGACGCTGTAGCCCAGCAGGTTTGAGTTGGCCGAGGGCGGGGACAGGGGAGAGTGCTGTCTGGTCTAGACCCACCTGCGCTCTGGGCTCCGTACAGTGGAGGCTGTAACAGAAGAGGACCTGCCCTGTTGACCCGGCCCTTCCAGTCCCTGTCAGAGTCCAGGCTGTGCTTTATCAGTGAAGGACACCTGCCAGAAGCTCTAGTTTGCTTTTTATAGGCTAGCTTCTTGCCCTCAGTAGCTCAGGAGTTTGGTAGATGCCTGAAAGGAAGCTTAGTTGGCCTCTCCTCCCCACCCCAACACCCCCCCACCCAGGGTCTGGGCCCTCAGAGTGTCGCTCAGCTGACCTGAACTCCAGTCCCCTCTCCCTGGTCTGGTGAGGTTTCTGTCCGCTCATCTGGCTTCTCAGCTGCATTCCTCTGGGTTTCTCAGCCCCTGGTGCCACAGCGGTGGGGGAGAGGTACCACAGAGTGCCGCCTCGCTGCCCTGCGTGCCTTCTGCCCTGCGTGTGCATCCTTCGCGCCGTGAGTGCCCTGTGACCTCAGGCAGGCGTGTACTCTGGTCTCTTCTGGGTTTCTCATGTTCTCAGCAGATGGGCTGCTGCAAGGTGCTCTGATCGTCATATCTGGAAGCCAGTGTTAGTTTTAGGGAAAAAATAGATTTGAACTCTAGTATATTTCCATGTGAAAGTTGGAAGAACAGACACTTTCTGTTGGGAGATAGGTTTAGAAGAAAGAGGGCGGAGGTTGAGTTTTAGATGTGTAATTTATTTCAAAATATTTCTCTGGGTAAATATTTTAAATTTAGGTGGGTTTCATGGTTTTGGGGGTTTGTTGTAATTGTTGTTTTCAGGAAAATACTGCCCAAGGTGTGAGGTAAATTTTAAGCAGTGAGGCTTGACGTAAACAGCTGTAGAAAAATTCCAGTCAGGGCCTCACTTATTTTACCTGTGAAATGCCACCTAGCAGGTCTGGTAAACTCTTGGAAACACCTGTTTGGTTTGACCATTTAGTGGACTTATATCTTTATGAGTGGTGAGTACTGTTTCTTGCATTTTATACTTTGTAGCTTCAGGACAAAAACATCCTGAAAACACTGGGAGTATTATAAATAATGGAGAAAAGAGTTTTGAAAAATGGATTTTAGAACTTTTCACTAGAGCCCCTCCTGTGTACGGAGGGGCTGAGAACCTGCCCCTGGAACAGTTTGGCCCGGCACTGCCTCGGGGACCCCAGGACCCGGCCTGGCGCTGGAGCTGCATCGGAGGCCAGCCTCGGCGTGCCCACCTGTGCTCCGTGGCCTCTGGCTAGCGCCCGCTTTCTGGAACTCAGATTCTTCGCCTGCCGAGTGGGGAGGAAGCACAGTGGTTCACCTGTCAGGTTCCTGCATGGGCTTAGAGAGAAAACAGCAAACGAGCCAGGAGTCGGGCCTTCAGGGAGGGCAGTGGCGAGCAGGGCAGTGCAGATGGGGAGAGGCTGCTTTCAGGTGGGCAGCGGGCATTACCGCGCTGAGGAGGGAGCGAGAGGTGCTGAGGGAAGGAGCAGCTGGCCGTCAGGAAGGACCAGCGTTGGTTGCTGTATATGCACAGTGGATCGTCTGACAACGCAGTTTATTCTCATAGTTTTATGGCCTCAGGAAGTGTTTTGGTTCTGGTGTATAAGCAGGTTTTAACTTTAGGAATCATCTGGAGGCCCCAGTGGTGTGACTCTGCTCTTCCTTCACCAGTGAGTGGACCAGGGGTCCTTTAAGGCCAGACCATCACCAGTGTGTCCTCATTTACTGGCTAATCCGCTGACAGCTCTGAGTCCAGCTACTGGTTTGCCTTGGGACTCTGCAGTCACTTACTTGGTTTTGCTGTTATTTGGGGAAATATTTGATCCGCGTGAGTACACAATACTACGTGATCCACGGTCAATTGGAACTGAGGATTCGGAGCACTGACTGTAAATTATATGTAGATTTTTGGCTGGGCAGAGGGTCAGCTCCTCTAACCCCAAAGCTGTTCAGGAGTCAGCTATATATGGTTTAGTTTTTTGTTATATTCACAAGATTGTATCAGTTCAGTTCAGTCGCTCAGTCGTGTCGGACTCTTCGCAACCCCATGAATCGCAGCACGCCAGGCCTCCCTGTCCATCACTAACTCCCGGAGTTCACTCAGACTCACGTCCATCGAGTCAGTGATGCCATCCAGCCATCTCATCCTCGGTCGTCCCCTTCTCCTTCTGCCCCCAATCCCTCCCAGCATCAGAGTCTTGTCCAATGAGTCAACTCTTCACATGACGTGGCCAAAGTACTGGACTTTCAACTTCAGAGTCATTCCTTCCAAAGAAATCCCAGGGCTGATCTCCTTTAGAATGGACTGGTTGGATCTCCTTGCAGTCCAAGGGACTCTCAAGAGTCTTCTCCAACACCACAGTTCAAATGCATCAATTCTTCAGCGCTCAGCTTTCTTCATAGTCCAACTCTCACATCCATACATGACCACTGGAAAAACCATAGCCTTGACTAGACGGACCTTTGTTGGCAAAGTAATGTCTCTGCTTTTGAATATGCTGTCTAGGTTGGTCATAACTTTCCTTCCAAGGCGTAAGCATCTTTTAATTTCATGGCTGCAGTCACCATCTGCAGTGATTTTGGAGCCCCCAAATAAAGTCTGACATTGTTTCCACTGTTTCCCCATCTATTTCCCATGAAGTGATGGGACCAGATGCCATGATCTTCGTTTTCTGAATGTTGAGCTTTAGGCCAACTTTTTCACTCTCCTCTTTCACTTTCATCAAGAGGCTTTTTAGTTCCTCTTCACTTTCTGCCATAAGGGTGGTGTCATCTGCATATCTGAGGTTATTGATATTTCTCCCAGCAATCTTGATTCCAGCTTGTGCTTCTTCCAGCCCAGCGTTTCTCGTGATGTACTCTGCATAGAAGTTAAATAAGCAGGGCGACAATAGACAGCCTTGACATACTCCTTTTCATTGTGTAACCATCATCACAATCTAATTTTAGAATGTTTTTGTCCATAAGCACCGGCACTCACTCTCCACTCCCTCTGCATTCCTTACGCCAGCCTCAGGCAACAGCTAGTCTCCCTTCTGTCTCAAGGCTTCCCTTTTCTGGATGTCCATGCCTGTGGAATCAGACACTGTGCGGTCCTTGTGGCTTGGACAACCCATGTGATAGATGATAGAGGTCGGTAGATAGGTGATAGAAAATGAGAGAGGTGATGTGATTGATAGATACGATGCTGATGGGTTGATAGATAAACGGAGATAAACAGAGATACCCGTCCATTCCCTCTTGTGGTGATATACTCTAGTTGTATAATATGTAACCACTGGGGAAGTCTGGGTGATGTGCACACAGGGACTTTCTTTTGTAATATTGCTGTTTTGCAATATCTGTAATTGTTTCAAAAGAAAAAAAATTGAGAGTGATCTTGTGATCTAGTTACTGGTTTCTATATAATTATGCATTTATAGTGAAGAAACTAGTGGTTTTTCTAGGAAAAATTGGACAGAGTTTGGGATTTGATCAAGAGATATATAAAAATTTTTGTAGTTTTTCCTTCTGAGATTTCTTATTATTTTTTTTTCCCCCTGAGATTCTTGTATGGAAAACAAAGAATGATAAGGTAAGCTATAGTATTTCTCCCTGGGTTATCACTGTAACACCAAAACTGAAGGGTTTCTTTTTTATTTTTGTTTTTAGGTATTTCTGTATTCCATGATCACAGTTAATTGTAGACAAGCACTGATGGACGTACTGGAACTTTCATCTCAAACATCCAGTAAAGATAAATGATTATATTCATGAAAAAGTCTCAAGGTTTTCAGGTGCTTGATTCTCTATTGTTTCTACATTGCATACAAATAAAGGAATAAAAGGAGAAAACAATAAGATTTCAGGTTCATAAATTTTTCTGACTTCATTCTCATAACTTTTGAGATACTCGTGTCAGTGTGAGAGAATGAAATTAAGCTTTTAGAAATATATATGTCTTTACTGTAAATCAAAAAATTTATTCATGGCTTTTCTGAATTTGCATTTGAAGAAACAAAACCAAAACAAACACCTCTCCCCCAAAAAAAACTCCCACACGTTTTTCCAGCATAATTTCTCAGAGCTCTAAGATTTTGCTACACTTATCCCCCAGGATAATTGTGTAGATATCTACAGAATTGAAATACTGCCGAAAGTCACTCTATGTTAACGTTTAATTACAGAGTTGCTTTTTCTCCTTAGAAGAGTATTTAAAAATTTAATACATATTGCATGGTACTAAGCCTATTTCTTGAAAATGAAACATTTACAGTAAAATTTCAAACATGAGGTGACTTCTGATCCGTGCAGATGTTTGGTGTGCCTGGCCGCTCTGTATAGTCTGTGAATCTGACCCCAGCATCACAGCATCACAGTCTCGTAGGTTCTTTCTTCCCTTCCTCCTTCCCTCCCTTCTTTCCCGTTTCCTTTCCTTTTCATTTTTATAACAGAACAAAGCTGGGTTGATTCCACTTAGTACAAAGAATGTGTCCAGTTAATTCAGTGCAGTAATTACCTCTCTATCTTCTTGTCCGTTCCAGTCAAGATGTAAGCTTGTAAATTTGAATGGTAGCTTTTGATTTGAATTTAAAATAAAAAACAACCATATTGTCTTATGTGTTTAGCAAAGGAGATGAGAAAACGTGTTTCCTGTTGTTGGGCTCATTTTAATTTGTGAGATATATCTCATGCCAAACCTCAACTTTAAACCAAGACTGTCAAGTAATTTCCTTGTGTAAGTTTTTTTTCTTCTTAGCATTTACGGAAAGAATGTGTCCATGACTTTAGAATTTTATTAAAATATGCTTCAAGTCTTTGAAAAATATCACAAACATGCATCTATATGTAAGGCATTAAACCTCTTGGCATTAGTGTTTTGATGAAGGGGGATGTCTGATTGTTCTCCTGGGTGGAAGTTATGATGCATCCCTGTTGGTGTTTTGTGTTTTTTTTTGGTTTTGCTTGTTTTCTTCTATCCCTGTTTTGGCCCAGCCATTGATTCTGAGTCCTGGCTTAAATCCCCTTAATCATTCTATGCATGCAATGAAATTTAAGTCCCCTTCAAAATTAAATGGATAGATAAATAGTGTGTCTAACACAGCAGATGTATGAGATTATAGGGGCCTCCCAGTGACACTCTCTTTAGTGAATCAGAAGTAAGGGTTGGTTTTCACATAACTTGGGCAGCTTTCCTGATTATGGAAATTGTGCTGGGATAGACCTCACTTTGTCTTCCTTTTGGCCATGCCATGTGGCACGTGAGATTTCAGTTCCCTGACCAGGGAGTGAACCCATGGCCCCTGCAGTGGAAGCACAGAGTCCTAACCACTGGACCACTGGGAAATTCCCCAAGCCAAGCTTTTTACTTTTTATTTTACTGTTTCCTGATCTGCAAAAATAGGTAGTGGTAAGTAATCAAAGTACATAAAGCTGATCAAACCAACCAAGAAAACAGTAATTGTGGATGTTGGGAACTGTTAATCGCTATGTTTACTGTGTGACTGTGGGTTGATTGCCTGCTTTTTTGTGCACTAGACATAGATGAACCGAATTATTGTTTTACCCTCCAAAGGAGTATTTTGGCCTGCTGCTACCATTTGACAAGAGGTTCTGAGAGACGTTCTTCCCCCACATTTTTAGCCTTGAATACTTTTTTCTTTATAGAAGTAGCTATTAGAAGAAAGTGTCCCGGTATTTAGAAAAAAATATCATTAAGATTTCTTGACCCTGTTTTTCCAATTTCCATGCACACTGAATCTCTGGAGAAGATGGGAGGCAGCAGATTGGAACTGGGAATTGTGAGGCTTTAAAGACAGAGATGGTTTAATAACCCATGCGAAATGGATAAAGAAGTTTTAATATAAAAAAAATTAGAGGCCACACATGTAGCTGATGCCGATTTGCGTTTGAGTCATTTTCTCCCGTCATGCTCCCCAGCCAGTCTTGAGGACGCTCAGAGTTCCCCTCTGCGGCACTGGAAGGAGCTGGCGTGGGCCTGCAGGACGCCGGTGCTGTTTAAACCGTGTTCAGACCCTCTTATTTGGAAGTTCTCGCCAGTGTCAGCGCTTGTTAGTGTCTCTGATGCTTTTTTCCCGTCATAATTACATCGCATAAAGAGGTTTTGAGGGACTTTTCTCCAGGCCTCATACAGACGCTCCCAGTGCCCCCAGTTCATTGCAGCAGGCCAGCCCCACGTGGTGCTCTGAAAGCACTGGCGTGGAGACCTGTAGGTGTCTGCGTGATCCAGGGTCCAGAGAGGGGATGGCTCCTGACCTTCTCTTGGCCTGCTGTCCGTCTTTCCCCGTCATTGACAACATCCCCCAGACCCTGGCTTCTCCAGGCAGTCCTGGCTTGATTGGCCAGTTTACTGTTTGAAGGTTAATGACATTTCATTTCCAAATTGATCGTTTTATCCATTATCTTTTGTATTTTGCTTAAAAATGTTAAATCAGTAATGCCTCCGGTATAGCTTAGATAGGCCATCTTTACTTCGATTTCCCAGACGTTGACTGCCTTCTTTTAGATGTTTAAATAAAGGAGTGAGTTACTTTCCACCGCAGTTTCAGTGCTAATGGTGCTCGTGGGGTTTCATTAGGGTTCCCTGCAGCCGCACTGTGTGGTTGTCTTGGGCTGAACAGAGATGTCTGCACGAGTGCTGACCATCAGCAGCGTCTCCCAGAAGAGAGTCCTGTGTTTAGCTTCAGTTCCAAACATTATCTCATGTTCAGAAATGGGGGAAATAGGATTTAAGTAGAATTTGTCAGCTGTGTGTAAACTGGTTCCATCCTTTATGCTTCAGGGAGGACTTTACAGTCATCGGGGTCTGGGCCTCTTCCCTCTAACTCACTTGTTCCCTCGGGACTTTGAACAGATTATCCCTGGAGAGACTGTGTTTCCTCATCTGTTAGGTGGTGCATGGACTGCTGACAGGTTGTGAGGATTAAAAAAGGCATTGTTTTCGGGGTTCTGGCATACAGTCAGTGTTGTGTCTCGGATTTATTTTTCCTAAGCAAGCAGCTTTGATATTATCAACATCACATTAGAATCAAAACTATGCCTTTGTTCTTTTTGAAGAAAAGATTAAAGAGATTTCTTAGTGTCAACTCTGAAGTAAAGTCAGAATTCCAGTGCTCCAACAGGGGTTGTTTCTAGTTTATAAAGATACTGTGAATAATAAATGTGAAAACATGTTTCATAATTAGACACATAGAGACTTGAGTGGATTTTCTTCTTGTTCTTTGGATTTTTTAAAATGATTTAGAACCAAATGACATGTGTTCATTATTCCTCTATGCTTTGGGGACACATTTTCTATTTTCCCTGTACATCTTTACCTATCTCTTTGAGTTTTTTGCTACTTTAAATTGTTTTGTGGAATATAAGCAAATGTCTGTGAGTATGTATTAGTTAGAAGCAGATTTTTAAGTTAGTAAACAGAATTAAAATGTGGTAACAGGTTTACTTTCTTCAATTTTGAAATATTCTTTTTCTTTGACACTTTGAAACAATCTCTTATAAATTAAAAACCACAGAATTGTTGAATGTCTTGAGACTCTCTACTAAGAGACGGCTTGATTTTTAAATTCTTCTTATATAAACTTCAGTGATGTAAGCCTGTTCTCTTGCCGTGAAAGCTTACTTGTGCAGGTGGTTTCTCTGCCCTCTCCTCTGGTGGTTACAGAATAGAGTTCCTCAAATACTAATCTTATCTAATTTTCCTCCTAAAAACCCCCAGGTTGACCCACTGCCAGTAAAACAAAATCCACACTCCACTGTGTGTGGCGCAGAAGGCACATTGGGCGGGGCCGGACCTGATTTTCCAGCTTCAGCACCTACCGCTCTTCCCTTCTCTTGGTCCAGCCACAGTAAATTACATGCTCCATTATTTTTGCTTAGAATGTTCTCTTTCTTTGCATGACAGACCCCAGCTAGTCCCATCAAAGCCATGTTACATGCTATCTTCCTAAATCTCTCATGGACTCTTAGAGGCAGCATCCGACCCTCCCCAGCCCGTGCTGCCCTTCTCTCCTACGCTGGTGGTCACGCCTGTCCTCGCCAGTGTGAGCCTCCCAAGGGCACGACCACACCCGGCTCTCCATTATGTCCCTGGCCCTGGGCACAGCGCCAGACCCGACGGACTGAAAAGCTGCTTCTTCAACCTGGTTTCTAAAAGAACTGTCTGTACATTTGCGGTAGATTAAGGAATAGCATCCGGTCTCACCACTTCATGGGAAATAGATGGGGAAACAGTGGAAACAGTGTCAGACTTTATTTTGGGGGTCTCCAACATCACTGCAGATGGTGACTGCAGCCATGAAATTAAAAGACGCTTACTCCTTGGAAGGAAAGTTATGACCAACCTAGATAGCATATTCAAAAGCAGAGACATTACTTTGCCGACTAAGGTCCGCCTAGTCAAGGCTGTGGTTTTTCCGGTAGTCATGTATGGATGTGAGAGTTGGACTGTGAGGAAGGCTGAGCGCCAAAGAATTGATGCTTTTGAGCTGTGGTGTTGGAGAAGACTCTTGAGAGTCCCTTGGACTGCAAGGAGATCCAACCAGTCCATTCTGAAGGAGATCAGCCCTGGGATTTCTTTGGAAGGAATGATGCTAAAGCTGAAGCTCCAGTACTTTGGCCGCCTCATGCGAAGAGTTGACTCATTGGAAAAGACTCTGATGCTGGGAGGCATTGGGGGCAGGAGGAGAAGGGGACGACCGAGGATGAGATGGCTGGATGGCATCACGGACTCCATGGACGTGAGTCTGAGTGAACTCTGGGAGTTGGTGATGGACAGGGAGGCCTGGCGTGCTGCGATTCATGGGGTCGCAAAGAGTCGGACACGACTGAGCGACTGAACTGACTAAGGAATATCACAGTGATGAAAATGCAGTAACAGAATCAGAATTTACACCAGGTGAACTGTACCCTTCCTGGTGCATGGTGGCGAGTAGAGAAGTTCTCTTATTAGGTGTAGGTGACTCGGGGGACTGGTGTGTTTTGCCTGAGCTGTGTGACAGGACACACAGCACTTGGTGGTTTGTCAGCAGGAATGGCTTGAGGAATATCAGTGAACTGGAATAAATCACGTTATGTTAGAGAAGGCGGATATTATATTTTTGAATAGTTTTGCAGGAGTAATTATTGTATTTGATCATTAAGGTCTTTGTTTCAATGTAGTTATACTTTAGCTTTAAAACTTGAGGATTCAGAAAAAATTTTTTTTTCAAATCATATTTAGAGTAGGTTACTTGTATTATAAGAAAGTCTTGTTTCCAAGTATTCTTGCTGATACAATCAATATGTTCAAAATCAATTTATGAAAACTCTTGTTACACAGTTTGAGTTACTTATTATATAAAATACTACTTTCTGTGTTAGAAAATTCTTGGTTTTAATCTTAAGTTAGACTAGTAACTGGAAAAGTAGTTTATGTATAGAAATAGAGGAAAATGTAAAAGCCTCATTCCGCAATAAAGGAAAATGTAAAAGCCTCATTCCACTTCTTGTTACACTAGTTTGATATGTTATTTTTGCAGAGTTTTTCTGTACACTTATAAGCATGTGTAACATATATAAAAGTATATGTTTATATGTACACAGAGAAACATACCAGTGTTTTTAAGAATATGTGACCTCTATTTAGTACATTTTCATTAATTGGAAAGTTTGGCAATACTTTATTACCAAACATAGTAATTTCTTGAACTGCTTTCATTGAGAGAAGTTCATTGACTGATATTTGCACAGGTGAATTTGGTTCACTGTACTGACTTGCTCCTTGGAAGAGAAACTGTGACAAACCTAGACAGCATATTAAAAAGCAGAGATATTACTCTACTGACAAGGGTCCGTGTAGTCAGAGTTATGCTTTTTCCAGTAGTCATGTATGGATGTGAGAGTTGGACTATAAAGAAAGCTGAGTGCTGAAGAATTGATGCTTTTGAGCTGTGGTGTTGGAGAAGACTCTTGAGAGTCCCTTGGACTGCAAGGAGATCCAGCCAGTCCTGAGTGTTCATTGGAAGGACTAGTGCTGAAGCTGAAATCAGTCCTGGGTGTTCATTGGAAGGACTGATGCTGAAGCTGAAAAACTCCAGTACTTTGGCCACCTCATGCAAAGAGCTGCTGAATGGAAAAGACCCTGATGCTGGGAAAGATTGAAGGCAGAAGAAGGGGACAACAGAGGATGAGATGGTTGGATGGCATCACCAACTCGATAGACATGAGTTTGAGCAGGCTCTGGGAGTTGGTGATGGACAGGGAGGCCTGGCGTGCTGCAGTCCATGGGATCGCAAAGAGTCGGACACGACTGAGTGACTGAACTGAACTGACAGGAAGACAGAGGGGCTGACAAGGGCCCAGTTGGTAAATGAAGTCCCTCGTTTGGTCTGTGAAGTTCTCTGACGCTGGGAAAGTAGAAAGGGGGCATGTAAGTGTCTTGAGGATTTGAAGAGTTGGACGGGGAGGCGGGAGCTGAGGACGTGCCCCGCCCCTGCTGGTGGACCACGAGGCCTGTCTGTGCGATGACTGTGGGACGGCTGGCCGTGCCCCAGACGGGAGCAGGACCGGGTGGGCGCGGACCAGGGAGCTCACTTCCACCTGGGGCCCTTCCCCTGCTCTCGTCTCTCCTCTCTTGTCCCCTTCCTTGAGAACCGTGTTTGTAAGTTTTTGTTAATTTTTATTTTAAAACTTTATTATATACACCTCCTCCCTCCACCCCACCCCCCTGAATGAATGGTAGCCAGTTGTAGCTGCTTTTCTCTGTATTTTCACTGAAAACAAATCTTGGGAGGTACTCCACAGAAGTGCTGCAGCAGCTCTGGCAGCCCCCGCCTGGGGCTGCTCTTCGCTCCTGTGGCTGTGCAGCCCTCGCACGTGGGCACGCCTGTCCCCCCGGCATGCCACACATGCATCGTTTTCCTAGGCCAGATTTTGAGAAACGGGATTGCTGGTTCACAGGGTGGATGGATGCACGTGGAATTTTGTCATCACTTCTTCATTGTTGTTTTGTGTTCATGGACACTAGCTCTTTCCTGTGGCAGGTTTGAATGTCAAGTGGAACCAGTCTTAAACTGCTCTGCTCTGGGTCTTGGGTGGAGCACTGGGTCTGGTAGTAGTGTTTCACTGGGAGTCTGGTTTCTGTGCTTTGCCATCAGCTGTTTCAGGCTTTGTACAGCCTTTGGGGTGTAGGTTCTTGCTGCTCAGTCGCTCAGTCGTGTCCGACTCTGCGACCCCGTGGGCTGCAGCACGCCAGGCTTCCCTGTCCTTCACCATCTCCTGGAGCCTGTTTGAACTCATGTCCATGGAGTCAGTGATGCCATCCAGCCGTCGCATCTTTTGCCAGCCTCCTCTCCTCCCGTCTTCAGTCTTTCCCAGTGTCAAGGTCTTTTCCAATGAGTCAGCTCTTTGCAGCAGGTAGCCAGAATATCAGAGCTTCAGCTTCAGCATCAGTCCTTCCAGTGAACACCCAGGACTGATCTCCTTTAGGATGGACTGGTTGGGTCTCCTTGCAGTCCAAGGGACTCTCAAGAGTCTTCTCCAGCACCACAGTTTGAAAGCATCAATTCTTCGGCACTCAGCCTTCTTCACAGTCCAACTCTAGATAATCACCATTAAACACACATTTTCTACTTCTGGCCACCACTCAGGATCTCGTACATTTTAAGGCATGAAATCAGACTTTCAGGTTCTGCTCTCTAAGGGGCTGTGTTCTCTTGAGGGTCCGGCAGGCTCTGTGAATGGTGATCTGCATGCACTTGCCGCTTCCCTTGGTAGCAGAATGGCCGAGAGCACAGGCAGGCAATCTGGGTTTTCATCCCGGTTCTGTGACTAGTAGCGGTCCTGTAAGTTGGCGATAGTAATAGTCCCAGTTTGTAGATTTGTCGTAAGAGTCAACTCAGGGAGTGTGTCTGAGTAACTTAGCGCAGCACCTGCTGCATAGCTAGCAGTTTATACTCAATAAATGGTAGTTCAGTCTGGTGCTCAGTAGCTCAGTCATGTCCGGCTGTTTGTGACCCCGTAGACTGTAGCCCGCAAGGCTTCTCTGTCCATGGGGTTCTCCAGGCAAGAATACTGGACGGGGTTGCCAGGCCCTCCTCCAGGGGATCTTCCCAACCCAGGGATCGAACCCCCACCTCTTGCATCACCTGCACTGGCGGCCAGATTCTTTACCACCAGCACCGCCTGGGAGCCCAGATGGTGGTTCCTCATATCATTCTATACAGAAATGGTTGGATGGCATCACTGGCTCAGTGGACGAGAGTTTGAGCAAACTCCGGGACATGGTGAATGACGGGAAGCCTGGATTTCTGCTGCAGCCTGTGAGGCCACAAAGAGCCGGACACGACTGGGCAACTGAGCAGCAACATGCAAAAATAGCTTATAGTTCAGTCGCGTTGTCCACCTTGCTCTCCGGAGGCCTCCTTCAGGGCAGTTCAGCCGTGTTGTCCACCTTGCTCTCCGGAGGCCTGCCTCAGGGGAGGGTTATGTGTGTGCCTTGGCCCGCCCTCAGTGTCCGCCTTTCCTCACTGGCTGCTCCTCCGAAGCGCTCACCTGAGCGACCTTGCAGAGGCCTTGCCCTCGCCACCCCCCAGCCCCCAGCCCTCATGCCTGACCCCGGCCTCTTGCAGCCTCGTGGGGCTGGCCTGGCTGGCCTGGCGAGCCCTCCGCTCTCCCCAGCCCCGCGCCTCCTGCCTCTGGGGGAAGTGTAGTCCTTCTGCTGCTCCAGTTCCCCTCGGGCAGGAGTGGCTCCTCGGCAGCAACGTGACCTCCATACGGGCAGCATCACCAGCATCCTTTCCTAAATCTCTGCTTCTTAAGCATCATCTTTCTCAACTCTTGAGCCTTTTCCTTAATTCTGGAAGGTTGCCATCTGTTTGGTTTTGTTCCAGGATGGGTTCAAGCTAAAACTTAATTTAGAAAACTTGTTGCCGGCATGCCCGCCCGCCCTTGGGGTTCAGGCAGATGGAAGGCTTCCCATCCTGCGGCGGTGAAGGGGCCGGTCTTAGGCGTGCGGGCGTGAGGAAGGCGGGGCTGTGCAGCCGCAACAGATGTGGAGACAGTGGTCTCCACAGGAAGACCTGGCTGGTCACGGCCCCATGCCCTGGTTTGTGCTCGGGGACCAAGCCTGAGAGGTGGAAGCATCTTCTTGGGCATGTATCCCAGAGCAGCTGCGCTCAGCCAGAGGCTGGGATGGGGCTTGGCTCTTACTGCCTGCAGCGTGTGTTACTGAGACACGTCTGCGTGGCCATGTCAGGCCCTGGCCCCCCCCCCCCCCCCCGCCCCAGTCCCCGGGACAAAACTGCCGTACTCCAGTCTACTCCAGGCTGTCTCAGGGCCCCAGAGCAGTTTTCAGAATGTTTGTGTGGCCAGCGTGTCCTTTCTTGGAGGGGCGTGGAAGCATTTCTCAGACCACTCCCTGCTCAAAACTGCTTTAGCCATTTTTTCTGCAGGGGTTGTTTTAATGACAAAGCACTTTCTCAGCTATTTCTAAGTAGGTTTTTTTTTTTTTTTCCCTACCCCTCCACTTATTTTCTCCAGTATACAGGCCCCATCATGGAGAACTGTAGTTATAACCCTCGTTTGGGAGACTCTGTGGAGAGGGGCCAGTTAAGGAACATTGTGGGCCACATCCTTCGGGCCAAAATGGGAAGAGAAAGGTGGGCTTCTGAGGCTCTGAGCCTGGAGGCCTACGGAGGATGGGGTGCTAAGGGATGAGCTCGAGGTTTTGAGCTCTGTGGGTGCTCCTGAGGCCAGTGGGGAGGTGGGCAGGGGTTTCAGCGTGTCCTCACAACATGAGAGCCTGGGCCACACGCTTCTGTGGAAGGTTTCCCAGCACGGGGTGAAAGAAGCGCAGACACAGAGTAAGACATGCAGTAAGAATACCAACTGGCCTGGGAGACATTTTACTTAAAAGTTTCAGGAGTTGCTAAGTCGTGTGTGTGTTTTCTCTTAGGTTCATTTTCCAGACACTGAGAGAGCAGAATGGCTAAATAAGGTAAGAGAGGAGAGCGCGAAACACCAGATATCAGCGGGGATTTGGGAGTGAGACGCCACCTTTCCATATTTGGGGATTTGGATGTTGACAGTATGTGAGCGCATTTGGACTTAGCGCGTTGGCTTCTGCTCTCAGAGTAACTGAGACGTTACTTTCCTTTTCTAAGCAGTGCAGACTGTGTCTTTGATATAGAAAGCTAATAATACTCTCATAGTTGGACATTTGGCCCTGTATCTCCTCACTTTGATGATAGTCATAAGTGAAAAATTTACAACATTCTTACGAAGAGAGGAATAACTCCCAAGAAATCTAGCCTTTTTAGAAAGGTTATGTTTTTAAATCATTATACTTTGAAGTAGATCTCTCTTATCTCTGTATTTTATATATCCTTAGAATTGTATAGTAAAAACTAATGTAGGTAATGATTACCCGTAATGTAATCACTGGAAGTTAGTCCATCCTTAAAGAGAACAGTGTTTGTTAAGAGCAACACAGTTTTAGGAAGTTTTTAGCGCTGAGTTGAAACTACAGGATTATTTGACTGTTTGTGCATACCAAGTTGCTTCAGTCATATCCAACTCTTTGACCCCATGGACTGTATGTAACCCACCAGGCTCTTCTGTCCATGGGATTCTCCAGGCAAGAGTGTCTGAGTGAGTCGCCATGCCCTACTAAAGGGGGTCTTCCCGACCCGAGGGCTGAGCCCTCGTCTCCTGTGTCTCCTGCACTGCAGGCAGAGTGTTTACTGATGAGCCACTGGGGAGGCCCCTTTCTGACTTGTTAGTGATGATTGAATGTGCTGATGTGTATAAACAAAATACTTAACTAGAATAACTAATTCCTGCAATATACTGGTTAGTTAATCAATAGTTTATTGTTATAATACATTTTTAAATTTTAGATGCTGTTTTTGCCTAACAAGGACACCCCCCACTTTTGCCTTTCAAAAATGCTGGTAAACTGTACGAGCATGATTTTTCATGATGATTTAGGTACTGTACTATTTATTTCAGTGAATGAAAGTTGCTCAGTCATGTCCGAGTCTTTGTGACCCCACAGACTATACAGTCCATGGAATTCTCCAGGCCAGAATACTGGAGTGGGTAGCCTTTCCCTTCTGCAGGGGATCCTCCCAACCCAGGGACTGAACCCAGGTCTCCCGCATTGCAGGCAGATTCTTTACCAGCTGAGCCATGTTTAACCTGAACTCCTTCTCTTTTCCAGACTGTAAAACACATGTGGCCTTTTATTTGCCAATTTATAGAGAAGTTGTTTCGAGAAACCATCGAGCCGGCCGTGCGGGGCGCACACACCCACCTCAGCACCTTCAGCTTCACGAGGGTGAACCTGGGGCAGCAGGTTTGTTTCCTCCCGGGCTCTCTCACCTGCGCGCCCCTGGAGAGAACACTGAGCCACCTCGCACTGTTCTCTAGAGCGAGCTGGTTTCTGGAAGGCTGTCTGTGTGCGCAGGTCCTCCCCAGTCTCCTGTCTCAGGGTCTCTGCTCTGTCGGGACCTCGCCTCCTTCGTCCACTGGGGTGTCTCTGTCAGTCCAGGTCCATCTGCGGGCCCCTCAGCCACACGTTCTCCCATCACAGTTACCTTTGTACTGTCCTGCTGGAGAGGGGGTTTGCTGTGGAAGCTCACTAACGATGGACACAAGCTGGAAGGACCCCCACCCCCACCCCCACGCTTCAGAGCAGCAGCTCGGGGCTCCAGTGCTGGGCTCGCAGCCCCGCGTTAGTGCCACGGTGAAGGGAAAGGTGGACTTTGTTCTTGGACCCAAGTTATGTACAGAGGATGGCCACTAACTCCAGCACTGCTGGAAGCCTTGGGAGCGCCATCACAGCAAGTTTCCTTTTTTATTTTTTAAGTCAGTGCTCACAATAACTGGCACCCGCTGAAGGCAGCATTCTTTGTATTGAGGCTTAATTGACACATAACTGTATATTAATTCCAAGGTAACATTGTTTTTATGCCTAAGAAGAGCTCAGAGTCCCAACAGTACTTTTTTTTATTTTTTGGCTACACTGCGACCCTGCAGGATTCTAACTCGCCAGCCAGGGGTCAGCGGCTGCAGAGCCCCTTGAGCACCTTCCCCGCGCTGCGTCCTGATGCTGGTGCTCCAGCCCAGCAGCGCTTCTGCGGGGCAGAGGACCATGATCCCAGCTGTGCCCCTGCCCCAGGCCCCCTCCCAGCCCACACTCCCAGGTGTTGGTCGCCTTTCCTTCTCAAGGTCCATCTTCTTTGTGCACAGACAGGTGTGTGTGTCCGGCCCAGCTGGGTCGTGCAAGCTGTTTGCCCTCTTGGCTGAGTCTGCAGCACGCTGCCATCTTGGATGTGGTCCCTGTTCAGCTCATGGGGCCAGCGCAGGACTCCTGTGGGACACTGCCTCTCATTTCCACTTTACCTCAGTCCCCTAAAGGGACCACGACAAGTGGGAATGCACAGTTAGAAACCGGAATGCCACGTGAATGTGAAATGGGGGTTGCAAGGTTTTCTGTGAGGGGCAGGTGGTGAATAGGGAGTGTTTTGGCAGCTGCAGACGCTTTCAGAGGCGTGTCCTCCCCCGCCCCGCCCCCTTCTCCTCCTGTAAAATAACAGTCTCCAGGCCGCAGGCTGTGTCTCTCTGTCAGGCACGCTCACGTGCGTGCACATCCGGAATTCTTGCTCCAGCTGAGTTTATCCCAGAAAGAACTACATTTACGTTTGTGCGTGTGCTTCCAGCTTGCTGCTGACGAAGGGTGGGGATGTTGGGAGCGGTGCAGGTCTGGTGAGAGAGCTCAGTGGCACAGGGCGCTTGGACTTCTGCTAGGAATAGGGACCCAGGCGTCTGATGCAGGGACCGGAGGGGGCACGGGAGCCTGAGCGGAGACCCTGTGACCTGGCGTGGTGGCAGCGTGGGCCCGGAGTGTGCTCCTGCGGCCGACTGGGGGGTCAGACTTCAGGACACCTGCACCGTCGGAGTGGGCGTGGGGACCCGGTGGTTCTTCAGCTTGAGTTTTTCGTGTCCAGCTGTCATGTTGAGAACTTTCTTAGACGGGGTCTCAAATCAGCAAGTTGAGAAAAGATTCTGAAATGATGTTGAAATATCATATTTATTATTGTCTGCCTTTTCTTTTTATAGTCATTTGATTCTCACCTTGTTGCCTGTATTATCTGTTGAAAATATAGTTAATATTTTTGATTCACTCAAAAAGTCCCATTTCTATAAAAATTTTAAAAAATAGAAAGTTATGACGTAAAGATGAAATGAGAAGAACTTCTGTTTTAGATGGGGTATTAAGGGTGGACGAGAGGGAGCGGGTTAGGGTCCCCTGGGGGAGACAAGGACTGAGGGCCTGGGGCGGGAGTGAAGCCGGGCCCGGCCCCGGCGCCTGCCAAGCTAGGCAGCGTTCTGTGGCCTGCTGGCCCCGTGCCCTGCTGGCCCCGTGCCCTGTGGGCCGTGCTCAGCCTGCAGGGCCCTCCTGAGTGCCTCACAGATGAGGGTGCTCAGGGCCAGAGGCCCCCGGCGCACTGGGGGGTGAGACGACAGCATCTTGAAGCAGAGTGTTTCTGCCCAGGCCTGGGACCCAGGCTCGTTTTCTCAGCTCTGCTGGGTCACAGGGTTGGTGTTCTTTACCCTTCCTATGTTTTAAAGAAGCCAATGTTTGTTTCAGCCCCTCAGGATCAATGGTGTTAAGGTGTATACTGAAAATGTGGATAAAAGGCAGATTATTTTGGACCTTCAGATTAGGTAAGTTTGTGTGTTTGTCATAGTTAATGATGTGTGATGTCACTTAGCTATGCCCATAAAGTAGAGAATACAATGAGCGCATATCTTACTGCTGTTTGATGGAATTGGACTAGCTTCTTGTTGAGGACCTAAACTTAGCTATTTCTGGTTTTAGTTCCTGATAGCTTAGATAATTGCCATTCATAGAACATGTTAAAATAAAAAAAATTAAAGGCACTACAAGAAAACTACAGGCCCATATCCCTTGTGAACATTGATGCCATAATCTTCAAGAAAATTCTCGGAAACTGAACTCAGCAACATGGTGAAAAGATTATATACCATGACCAAATGAGATTTATTTCCAGAATGTAAAGATGGTTCATCATAAGTGATCGATGTAATACTCCACATTAATAAGAGTGAAGGGGAAAACTGCCTAATCATCTCAGTTGATGCAGAAAAGGCATTTGTTGAAATCCAGCACTTTCATGATAAAAGCATTTAGGGCACAGACAGAAACAATGTCAGCATGATGGGCTTGTTTATTGGGCTTAGAATGCTCGGCCTGTGTCCCCAGCAAGCAGCACGCTCAGTGGTGAAAACCTGAAACCTCTCCTCTGAGCTCAGGAGCTCGGCAAGGACCCTCCTGTCACCACTGTTGTCCAGCACGGCACTGGAAGCTCTTCCAGAGCAACTAGGTATGAAAAAAACAAAGCGCATACGTTGTTGGAGAGGAAGCAGTAGTAAAGTAGAAGGATACAAAATCAGTGCAGAAATTCTATACATTAACAGTAAACAAGTCCAGAAAGGAAGCTAAGAAAATGTCATTTACGGTAGAAACAAGAAGAATAAAATACTTAGAAATTAACTTAACTGAAGCGGTGAAAGACTTGTACAATGAATACTACAAAACATTGATGTGAAAAATTAAAGAAGACGTAAATGCATAGAGATACAGCTCGTGTTTGTGGTTTGGAAGACTTAATATTGTTAAAAGCCAACACTAAAAGTAACGTATAGAATTAGTGCAATCAGATATATGCATATAATCAAATATATGATAAAGGATTGAGATCCAGAATATACAAAGAACTGCTATAACTCAACAACAACAACAACAACAACAACAAAACAATGTGATTCAGAAATGAGCAAGGGACTGGAATGGACGTTTCTCCAAAGCAGACAGACTAGTGCTCACAAGCATGTGAGGGGTGCAGACGCCACTGCTAAAGCCACCGCGAGGCAGCGCCTCACACCCATCAGCAGCAGCTATCAACCCAGAATGGTGAGTGAGAACGTGCAGAGATGGGAAGCCCGGCACACTGATGGTGGGAATACAGAGGGCAGGGTTGTTGTCGAAACAGAGTGGTCGCTCCTTAGAAACAAGAAACAGTCACTTACGACCCAGCACTTCCACTTCTGGGGGCGTACCCCGAGGAACGGAAGACAAGCTCCCAGAGAGGTAGTTGTGTACTTCAGTCCGTGGCAGCTTTCTTCAGGATAGCTAAGACATGGAGGCGACCCAGGTGCTCACTGACTGTTGGACGAGTAAGAAGGTGTGTTGTGTGCGTACAGGGGAGCGTTGTTCAGGCTGTACAGAGAAGCAGATCCCACAGTGGGCAGTGTTCATCCAGCTACGGTGGGATGCACGGACCTTGGGGACATCATGCTAAATGAAGCAGGACAGTCAAGGAGATTGTGTGTGATTCCCCCCGGGGGAGACCTCTCAAGGAGCAGACCCACACAGACAGAGAGCAGGCTGCAGGCTCCTGGGGAGGAGGATGGAAGTCACTGAGTGATGGGCATAGACTTTCGGTTTTGCAGGATGAAGAGAGTTCTGGAAATGATGGTGGTAATGGTTGCATAGCAGCCTGGATGTGCTTAATGCCACCGCCTTGCACTTCAGAATGCGTGAGATGGTAATGCTATGTATATTTTACCACAATAAAAAATAATTGGGAGAAATTGATTAGCCATCTGCCAAGTGCCTTCCCTGGTGGTAAAGGGCTTCTCTGGCTCTTGTCTTTGTCCTTTAAGAACCTGCTTATGGCTTTGTGAGGCCCCTGCCCAGCTGTGTGCCAGCTACTGACTGACACAGCTCAGCAGGGTTGGTTTTGTTTTGATTAAGGGTCATTTTTTTTTATCGTGTCATCTTTGAGTTTCTAAAGTGTATTAATGTAGTAAATGAACAGAGTCCGTACCAATTGCCTTTATTTTAGAAAGAAACAGAGTGTTACGATGATGTAATATGATGGGAAAACTCTGCGTCTTCAACACATTTGGCACCACTGCAAATACTGCTGTCAAGAGGAGAGTAACAGAGGTGGCCCCGTGTTTGTCTTGGGGTCAGCTATACCTGCAAGGCTGTCCACAAGGCTGAGGGTGAGCTCCAAGGGGTGGGAACCCTGTTCTCTTATTCCATCACCGAGGGAGCCCTTCACACACGTCTGTTAAACAAACACTGAAATGAGTCTGTTACCTGATGTCATTTTGAAGACTGCAGTCTGGCTTTTGTGGTTTCAGCAGACATAGCAGCGTATGCAAATTAGGCAGCTCAGATCTTTACATCTCTGAAGCAGTCTGCATTCTACCTTTTCCTATGTTCCAGACAAGAACCATAACTAGAGTACTGCCTGTAGAGTCGGGGAGGGAGTAACTGAGAGATCGTATAACATAAAAAGATCACATCTTAGGGTGTGTGGAGAAAACTTGTCATCCACCATCTGCCTTTACAAGGATGCGGTCACCAGCCACCATGGTCGCTGCCCTTCCACACCCCTGGAAGGAGCTCAGAGCGGAGACCAGGAATGAGGCCCTCTGTGCTCTCGGAAAACTGGCAGAACTGACTTTCACGCGGTTTGGTATTTTCAAGAGAAGATTTTATGAGCCCAGTTTCTTTCATCTTGTCATAGCTAGAAAAACTCTACAGTCATTAACGAAGATGTCTGCTTCTTGTGACTACTAGCAACCTTCTGCCAAAATGTGTCCTTGATTGTGTGCCCCTCCTTCACCAAAAGAATCTATAGGTAGTGACTTTTACAGCAGGAGTGTGACTGTTGGCAGACTTTCATCCCAGATGCCTTCTGTTGATCTTTTGCTCATATGCTTGGACACTGTCTGTTGTGGACACTGTTCCTCCCGATGCTCCAGGGCAGGAGCAAGATGACCCGTTCCCAGAATCAAGGGTGGGCATCAAACCATTCAGGTTCCACAAAAACATCGTGAGCCTGTCACGTTTTTATGAAGAAAGGTGAAGCCTTACATGCAGCATCATACAGCGTTCATGGGTGTTCACATTAATGATTGAAGGGACAGTCGCTGAGTAAAACTGATACCTCAGACAGGTGTAACGTCTCTGAGGGCCTGAGCACTGCTGGTTTCTCATGGTGGGGGAGCACAGGCACATTGTTTGTGATGAAATATGGCCTAAGCTTTGTATATGTTTTAAACAAACAGTTATTTATGAGACAAATGAAAACTATACTCCATCAAGACACTGCTCCGGAAGCTGCCCTTTGAGAAGTGACATTTGTAACAAGACCTCTGGCCAGGCAGCCCGCCTCACCCTCCATGTGGCTGTGCTGACTCTGGGGGCCAGAGCCCAGGTGCTGGGACTCTGGCCCAGCTGGCCTGCAGGTTACAGCTTACCTACAGTCCAGTTTTGGTGGCTTTACTAGCACTGTATTCAGATTATATAGCTTGGGTCTGTGATTATAAAGAGAATGTAATCAAAACTTTTTCTTTGCTAGTTTTGTAGGGAATTGTGAGATCGATCTGGAGATCAAGCGATATTTTTGTAGAGCTGGTGTGCAGAGTATACAGGTAAGGTTTTTTTAAGTTTCATTTTCTTTTCAGATACTCTGTGCTCTATTCAGAAAGAGAAGTGTGAAGTTTTTATTAACTCAGAATTTCTTTGAAGTTAGAGAAACCTGAAGTCATATGCTTAGGAGTCACTGTCAGGATCTTGCAGCCTCCTTTTGAGTCAATAAGGGCCTGTGAAATTATTTCCATTAATGTTTTGTTTTCCCATTTAAATTTAGATTCATGGTACAATGCGGGTGATCCTGGAACCATTGATTGGAGACATGCCCTTAGTAGGAGCTTTGTCTATCTTCTTCCTTAGGAAGCCAGTAAGTCAAGGTTTATTTCATTCTCTTCTTCCCATTCACTGACAAGAATGTGTACATACCAAAGAACAGAGTGAAGAGAAAGAGCTTATCTCACTTTATTCCCTTTGAGGCATGAATCCTGTATGTTTTCATCTCTTTATGCTTTAACATCTCTCGATAGACAACTTTTTCCTCATAAAACTAATACGTTTGGGAATTCCCTGGTGGTCCAGTGGTTGAGACTCAATACTTCCACTGCAGAGGGTGAGGGTTCTGTCCTGTTCAGGGAGCTAGATCCTGCATGCCACACAGCCAAAAAATAAAAATAAAGTTATAATATTAATTTCCAAATGAAATTTTAGTACTCAGAAAAGCAGGATGTGGCTGTGAGAGGTTGAGAATGACTGGTACCCTTATATGGTAAATTACAGCCCCTAAGCACAATCTTCAGAGAAAAGGGACTTTTTCGGTCACTTTCATCTGGAAAATATGAGAGCACAGTTCCCTGCCATCTACCAAGTCCTTCCCCACCCTGATGAAAAACAAAGATTTTGGGATTTTGACTAGATGATTTAGACGTATGGAAATCTTTGAATGTGAAATTTTTGTACATTGTTTTGCTTGTTGATTTGTTTAGATTAGCTTTGATAATGTGCTACTTGCGTTATAAAAAACAAAACTGCAAGTTTCTGAAGTGCTGCCCTCGTGGAGCGCATGGACAGACACGCTGCCCCATTTCAGGCTCAGTGATGGACGCAGGCCTCCCAGCCTCACTTCCCACTCTCAGTTCCTCCTGTTCTTTGATCAAACTGCCGTCTCCCATCGCCGGTCTCCATAGGGGACGATCCCAAGACTCCCACAACCAAGGTCCACAGATGCTCAGGTTCCTTAGTAAATGGCGTAGTGTTTGCTCATAACCTCTGCACAGCCTCTTGCATCCTTTAAATCATCTCCAGATCAGTAGTGACACCTAATACAGTGTAACTTCTATGTAAATAGTTGAAATGTAAATGATATGTAAACAATTGCCTTAGTGCAGCAGATTCAAGTTTTGCTTTTTAGAACTTTCTGGAATATTTTTTCTTTCTGAATACTTTTGATCCATGATTGGTTAAATCTGAGGAGATGGAGCTGGAACCCTTGGACACTGAGGCCCAACTGTTTTTGATTTCTGTAAACCTCAGTTTCCCCATCAGTAACATGGAGAGTACAGTAATACCTCCAGTAAAAGATTAGATGTGCCAACTAAATGTCAGTGTGTAAAAACGCTCAGTACAGTACCTGGCATACAGAAGTCTTCAAGTATTCAACAAATAAAATATTTTCCTATATGTAGGTTTAGCATTCTGGTGGGATCCTGACAACAGAGGTCAAGGTTTGGTAAGCTTGGATGAAGGTTCTGGGAAGAGCCAGGGAGACCCACTGTCTGCCCTTGGACATGTCCTGGAAATTGGTGGCCCCCCCACTCATGTTGACTTGACATTATTGGCGTTGCCTCTGTGGTATACTCTTGAGGGTGTTTCAGAATCCTTAGGTCACATTTAGGTTCATCTCAGGAGTGTGGATTAGACTAGACTGAATCGGGAGGCCTTTTCTAGAACTTCTCCAGGAGGTGGTCTGGGCTCACTCTGAATGTGTTTATCCGAGGGGTCCTCCCCGGTAGCAAAGCACGTGTCTTCTGAGTCTGTGATCCACAGATTGAGTTTCTTCATCTATAAAATGGAATTAATATCTTCCTTTAAGAGTGATTGTGAGAAGAAATTGAATCCATCTAGCTAGGACTCCAGCAATTGACGTTGTTATTGTTTAGTCACTCAGTTATGTCCGACTCTGCGACCCCATGGACTGCAGCACGCCAGGCCTCCCTGTCCATCACCAACTCCCAGAGCTTACTCAGACTCATGGCCATTGAGCCAGTGATGCCATCCAAGCATCTCATCCTCTGCCAGCCCCTTCTCCTCTCGCCTTCATTCCTTCCCAGCATCAGGGTCTTTTCAGATGAGTCAGCTCTTCGCATCAGGGGCTAAAGTATTGGTGTTTCAGCTTCAGCATCAGTCCTTCCAATGAATATTTAGGACTAATTTCCTTTAGGAGTGACTGGTTTGATCTTCTTGCAGTCCAAGGGACTCTCAAGAGTCTTCTCCAACCCCACAGTTCAAAAGTCTCGGCACTCTGCCTTCTTTATGGTCCAGCTCACATCCATTCATGACCATTGGAAAAACCATAGCTTTGACTGGATGGACCGTTGGCAGCAAAGTGATGTCTCTGCTTTTTAGTATGCTGTCTACATTTGTCATAGCTTTTCTTCCAAGGAGCAAGCAGTTGATGTACATTAAGCAAAGCAGGAGGAGGAAGGGGGCCTTAAAAGCAGAATGAGCATGTCCTGCTGTCTCATGGAACCCATGCAGGGGCTGCAGCCGAGCATCAGGAACAGGGTGAGTGGCGCGTGGCCACTGTGGCTGCCGTCCTCTCTCGGGCCTGTTCTGCCTGCTTCATTCTCTCTCCCCGAGACTGTGGCCTCTGGTCCTTCAGGCCGCAGGCCAGAGTCCCAGCTGCCATGGCCCCAAGGAGGAGCGAGCCTCCCCGTCCCCCTCTGTCCTGGCCTGCCCCCTCTTCCAGCTGCACCAGGCACAGGTCCTTGGCCCTGAGACCAGGAGTGGGCAGGACACAGCGTTCGAACGAGGGTCCTGGAGGCTGATCCTGCCACCCTCTGTGGGAAGCAGCAGTGAGGTGATGAGGCAGAAACTGGCAGGGGGGTCCTCAGAGCCCAGTGCGCTGAGGAGGGCCCAGAATGGGGTCCCTGGGGAGTTTGGGGGTATTTATCCTGCAAGATGTTATCTGAATTTCTTGGAGGGGGGTTGATACCCTGCGTTATTTTGGAGCTTCTTGCCACACCGCCAGGGTGCTGTGCTCTCAGCAGCACCACCACCACCCCGCCTCACCCCTCGTGCCCCGGGAGGGCCTGGCGTGCTCTCAAAACCCTGCAGCTGTGTGGTGCAGAGGGAGTTCTGCCCTGGCCTCTGGGCAGCCGGTCTGTCTCTCCTGTCTTTCTGTCTCGGCTCTCTCAGGCTTGCTCTGGCTCGCCTACCCGGGGCGACCGTGCCTCCTCAGCTGTCTGTGCATTCAGGAGTAACTCTCTTCCCAGCTTGCTGCATCCCAAGTGGAAGCTGGAAGTCTCAGGGCTGTTAAAGCATAAGAAAAACATTCGTGACCTTTATCACCAGCCCAGACCAACAAATTCAAAAGCTCTGGAAGGGCAGAGCCACCAGTCTGTCTGTAACAAACTTCCTGTGTAGGAGGCTGGCGTGCAGTCAGCGCTGAAATGAGCAGTGTCTGTGGGTTCGGATTCTGCTGGACCCACAGGCCCTCAGAGGGTGCTCAGGCTGAGGCTGTCCTGCTCCTGTCCCTGCTCAGCCTGCCGGGGCTCCAGGTGCAGGGGGTCTCTGCCCCGCCCCACCCCACCCTCACTGCTACTTCTCAACCTTCAGAAAGAGGTAATTTCCTGTCCTTTGGAAACACTTCCCACCGGCTCTTCAGTTTCCCAGAGGGAGATCCATCCAGACTGCGGGCTGATGGGGAGGGTACTAGTTTTCGTTGCTTTTCCTTGATCTGCCCCTAGGGCTGGGTGAACTTTTCTCTCTCACATACCTGGACACCTGTTCAGTCACACACCCTTAGTCTCGTCCTCAAACAGAGTCACTCACACTCCTCTCCCTCCATAGCCCTCCAGCTTGGCTCTTGTGTCCTCTGGCCTCCCTTGTGCTCAGGGACAGGCCAGCTCCCCCTTCAGAGCCTTGAACAGGCGTGCCTGGAGCCTGCCTTCTTGCATTCATATGACTTCAGACTCAACTGAGTCTGTCCTTCTGTGGACTCTTTCTCCGTCCCCCGAGTAGTGTTCTGCTTCTCTGCACTTGGGTAGCACTCAGGTGCCTCCCGTCACTCTGGCCAGTGTCCTGCAAGTGGGTGCTCTAGTACCCCCGAGTTTACGGTCTAGTGTTAGTCCCTCGACATGCTCGCCCTTTGGGAGGGCCATTGAGCGTTTCTTTGACCTTCTGATTCAGCAAGATGCCCCAGGTTCCTGTTAACAGTTTTTGCCCCAGACCCAGAATCAGCCATTTCTTCAAAGTCTCCTGTTCCCTTTAGTGGAAAATACATCCAGAGATCACAGTCACAGTCTAGGGCGTCCATGGGGCTTCCCTCTTAGTTCAGTCGGTAAAGAATCTGCTTGCAGGACAGGAGACCTGGCTTTGATTCCTGGGTTGGAAAGATACCGTGGAGGAGGGCATGGCTGCCCACTCCAGTATTCTTGCCTGGAGAATGCCATGGACAGGGTAGAAAGTACTGATTAAAACACTGCTTCTCCTGTCAAGATGGATACTGCACGCAGTGCAGTCTCTTGTGCTTTATGCTGTAGAAGGCGCTGGTGAAACTGCATGACCTCTATTACTCACACACACTGGAGTGGTAGAGCTGGGGAGTGAGCAGTTCTAAGTATGAACTGAAGGGTCAAGATTCCTTTGGACAAAACCAAACTCAAAAGCAACAACTCTAATAAAGTCCTGAAAAACTAACCTCCATAGGACTCCCCGGTTGCTTAGTTGCTAAGTCGTGTCCGACTCTTGCGACGCCATAGACTGTAGCCTGCCAGGCTCCTCCGTCCATGGGATTTTCCAGGCAAGAGTACTGGAGTGGGGTGCGATTGCCTTCTCCGAAATACCCACTAGAAAAATGAGCAAAAGAAATACAAAAGTTCACTAAATGGATGGAACATATCCCAGTAATATCAGGAAAAAAGTGAAACTGAAAGTCGCTCAGTCGTGTCCAACTCTTTGTGACCCCATGGGACTGTCCAGTCCAGGGAATGCTCCAACCCAGAATACTGGAGTGGGTAGCTATTCCCTTCTCCAAATATCAGGAAAATGCTGTTTGAAATAGTGATAGAGTAACCATTCTTTAACTGCCAAATAGACTGATTTTTAACATCTGTGTTTGGTGTGGCTGTAAAGAAAGTACATTTCATACAGTTTTGATGGAAATGTAAATTGGTACAATATTAGAGCAATTAGATAGTGATACGACTTGGCAACTGAACAACAAGGTAGTGTATATCAGCATAAAAAAATGAACACATATCTTTGACCAGAGCTTCCACTTTTTGAATGCTAGTCTCTGTAAGAACATGTGTGTAAAAAGATAGCCACTGAATCATGTTGTTGCTGTTGTTCTTCAGTTGCTAAGTCATGTCTGACTCTGCATTCCCATGAACTGCAGCACAGCAGGCTTCCCTGTCCTTCCCCATCTCCCTGAGCTTGCTCAAACTCATGTCCACTGAGTCAGTGATGCCATCCAGCCATTTCATCCTGTCACTCCCATCTCCTCTTGCCCTCTAACTTCTCCAGCATCAGGATCCTTTTCAGTGAATCAGCTCTTCACATCAGGTGGCCAAAGTGCACGGAGCTTCTGCTTCAGCATCAGTCCTTCCAATGAATATTCAGAGCTGATTTCCTTTTGGACTGGTTGGATCTCCTTGCAGTCCAAGGGACTCTCAAGAGTCTTCTCCAACACCACAGTTCAAAAGTAGCAATTCTTTGGCCTTCAGCCTTCTTTATGGTCCAACTCTCATATCCATACATGACTACTGAAAAAACCATAGCTTTGCATATACAGACCTTTGTCAGCAAAGTGATGTCTCTGCTTTTTAATACGCTGACTAGTTTTGTCATAGCTATTCTTCCAAGGAGCAAGTGTCTTTTAATTTCATGGCTTCAGTCACCATCTGCATTGATTTTGGGGCCCAGGAAAATGAAATCTGACACTGTTTCCACTTTTTCCCCATCTATTTGCCATGAAGTGATGGGAGCGATGCCATGATTTTAGTTTTCTGATTGTTGAGTTTTAAGCCAGCTTTTTCACTCTCCACTTTCATCTTCATCGAGAGGCTCCTTAGTTCCTCCTCACGTTCTGCCATTAAGGTGGTATCATCTGCATATCTGAGATTGTTGATATTTCTCCTTGCAATCTTGATTCTAGCTTGTGAGTCATCCAGTCTGGCATTTCCCGTGATGCACTCTGCACATAAGTTAGATAAGCAGGGTGACAATATACAGCTTTGACGTACTCCTATACAGGTTTCTCACGAGGCAGGTCGGGTGGTCTGGTATTCTCATCTAAGAATATTCCACAGTTTGTTGTGATCCAACACAGCCAAAGGCTTTAGCATAGTCAATGAAGCAGAAGTGGATGTTTTTTTAGAATTCCTTTGCTTTTTCTATGATCCAGCATATGTTGGCAATTTGATCTCTGGTTCCTCTCCCTTTTCTAAATCCAGCTTGTACATGTGGAAGTTCTCGGTTCATGTACTGCTGAAGCCTAGCTTGAAGGATTTTGAGCATAATCTTGCTAGCATGTGAAATGAATGCAATTGTAGAGTAATTTGAACATTCTTTGGCATTGCCTTTCTTTGGGATTGGAGTGAAAACTGACCTTTTCGAGTCCTGTGGCCACTGCTGAGTTTTCCAAATTTGCTGGTATAATGAGTGTAGCACTTTAACAACATCATCTTTTAGGATTTGAAACAACTCAGCTGGAATTCCATCACCTTCACTAGCTTTTCTCATAGTAATGCTTCCTAAGGGCCCCTCAGGATGTCTGGCTCTAGGTGAGTGATCATACCATCGTGGTTATCCGAGTCATTAAGAGCTTTTTTGTATAGTTGTTCTGTGTATTCTCGCCACCTCTTCTTAATCTCTTCTGCTTCTGTTAGATCCTTGCCATTTTTGTCCTTTGTTGTGCCTGTCTTTGCATGAAATGTTCCCTTGGTATCTCCAATTTTATAAAGAGATCTCTAGTCTTTTCCTTTCTATTGTTTTCCTCTATTTCTTTGCATTGTTCACTTAAGAAAACTTTCTTATCTTTCTTTGTTATTCCCTGGTGGCTTAGAGGTTAAAGCATCTGCCTGCAATGCGGGAGACCTGGGTTCAATCCCTGGGTCAGGAAATTCCCCTGGAGAAGGAAGTGGCAATCCACTCCAGTGTTCTTGCCTGGAGAATCCCAAGGACGGAGGAGCCTGGTGAGCCCCAGTTCACGGGGTCACAAAGAGTCGGACACGACTGAGCGACTTCACTTTCACTTTCTTTCTTTGTTATGCTCTGGAGCTATGCATTCAGTAGGGTATATCTTTCCCTTTCTCCTTTGCCTTTTGCTTCTCTTCTTTTCTTGGCTGTTTGTAAGGCCTCCTCAGACAACCACTTTTCCTACCTGCATTTCTTTTTCTTGGGGGTGGTTTTGGTTATCACCTTCTGTACAGTGTTATAAACCTCTGTCCATAGTAATACAGGCACTGTCTCTAGTAGGTCTAGTCCCTTGAATCTATTTCTCACTTCCACTGTGTAATCATAAGGGATTTGCTTTAGGTCATACCTGAATGGCCTAGTGGTTTTCCCTACTTTCTTCAGTTCGAGCCTGAATTTTGCAATAAGGAGCTCATGATCTCTGAGCCACAGTCAGCTCCCGGTCTTATTTTTGCTGACTGTTTAGAGCTGTTCCATCTTTGGCTGCAAAGAACATAATCAGTCTGATTTTGGTATTGACCATCTGGTTAAGTAGATGTGTAGAGTCATCTCTTGTGTTGTGGGAAGAGGGTGTTTGCTATGACCATTACTTACAAAAAAGATTAACTGCAAATATTCTAAGTGCTCATCAATAGGAAGGTGGGTATATAAATGATTACAATTTTACTCGAGAAAATTAGGACATCAAAAAACATAAGAACAGGCAAGCTATCAGTACCAATAAGGGACAACAGCTTTGATATTTTATAAAGTGAAAATCAAGGTATAGGACAGCATTATGTACTGAGTAACCCATTTCATTTATAAAGAAACAGACTTGTATAATTTTATAATGATAATTAGAAGTAGTTTGTATACTTACTATGTCTGCCGTTTTTTTAAAAACAGCTTTTAGAAATCAACTGGACAGGACTGACTAATCTTCTCGACATTCCTGGATTGAAGTAAGTACCCTGCCGTGCCCTGTGGCCAGCTTGCTGATGGCATGTGCGTTGTCGGCATCGTGAGACAGCCCAGCGGCTGAGCGCCGACTCCTGGGCAGCGTCTCTGCCTCTCAGGCAGGGCGCTCCGGCTCCGGACCCCGAGTTGCGCCTCAGGCTCTGGGCGGCAGCTGTACGCGAGCCCCTGGGGTTCAGCGGAGCCATTTCATTTGTCATGAGGTGTCTTTCCAGTTTTGGTGTTCTAATGCCCCAGAAAAATAAAGAAAAGTTTTCAAGCTTATATGTTTCAAGGCAAGCCCTTTCTGGCTGCGCTGAAGCTGTGCTGCCCCGTACCTTCCTGCCTTCTCTGCCTTGCCGCGTTCCTCCAGGGCGGGGAGGAGTCAGCTCCGACACGCGGCTGCGGGGTACGCTGGGAGTCTTTGCTGTTCCGTGTGCTCTAGTGTCTGGACCGTGAGGACTCCCGAGGAGCTGCGAAGCCTTCGGGGCACGTCCCTCCTGTGAGGGCGGTGAGGCTTCCTAGTCAGGCTGCAGGTCATCTGTCCTCCAAGATGGAAGGCGACAGTGGCAGACCGTCAGTCACCACCAAGCAGGAAACTTGCTTCTTCTGGTTTCACCACTGCACTTGCAGGTTAAAGTGCATTGAGTGTTGGCTGCAGTTATGTTGTTCCTGGTGGACACTTTGTTAATCTGTGGGCTCTTTTCCCTATTTTGCTTAGAAAATTGCATTATGAAAGCCTTGGTTCAGGCTGCGTTTTTTTCTGTTCCTTTGTATGTATTATCTCCTTGAAGTGGTCATTAGAAAGAATATTATTTTGTTTCATTATCAGGAAAAAATGAAGGCTTTAATAAACTGAGGCATAGTTGTAATAATAAGACTGTTTAGGTACTATGATTTATTGGATATAGAAAAGTACCGTTATTTTTAAAAGATTCTTGGAAAGGACAGCTTTAAAAGAATTTTGTAAAAGCGTTGATTAGGATTCTTACTTTCAAGAACAAACCCAGCTCACTTGGTCTTCATTAAGCGAGTAAAGGTTTTGACAGACAGTTTGTTCTTCCATCCGCCAAGCGTGTGGAGAGCGCCTGCTCTGGGCTCTGGGTGTGGCCTGTGGCCCTGTTAGGTGGCCAGGCGGGGCCAGGCACTGGTATCCGCAGGACAGCTCCTGACCCACGTTTCCTATGTGTGGCTCTGTTGCCAGGCAGGCTCTTGCTGTGAAGTAGCAGCTTCTAGCTTCTATTCTGTGGCATGCTTAGCAACCTCAGTAGAAGATTCCAGCAAATGTCCCTCTAGTTTCAGCAAAAGTTCCAGAGTTGACCTCTGTTTGTCTACCTTTCCTTGGACAAATTTTCCTAGTTCTGATGATCAGGTCTGGGTCTCGTGCCCACCCTGAGAGGAGGCAGAGAATTCCTTGAAAAAGTTTCAGTGAAGGACAGGAAGTCCCCCAAAGGAAGGGCTCCAGGAGTTGGAGGAAAGGGTGCCTGTCAGTGGCCAGAACAGCAAGTCCCTGCTGTTCCTTAGTGCAGAAAAGAATGTGCGTTCTGCTTGCCTGCCTTCAGTGCCATGACCCGTGCTTGTCAGGCGTCTCTGCAGTAGCGTTGTGGCAGAGAGAGCTGGTGGGCGCAGCCCGCAGCTCTGGAGTCAGTCCCAAACCAGCAGAAAGGGAGAAACGCACATACACGAGGACACACAGATGCACACATGCAGATACAGCTTCAGCTCATTTCATGGATTTATATGGAGACAGACTCTGTGTGGCATACCTTCAAGCTCTTGTTTTATATATGGATTTCTATACACATAGAAAACAGTCTTATATATTAGGTTTATATAGGATTGCATAATTGTTAAGAATATATATGCATATATATTAGAAATACAGGTGGAAACAGACACACGCCATGCAAAAATGAGGCCATGGTATAAAAGAAATATAGTAAAACACTCCTTTGAAATTACATATATTTATATATGACATTGGAGAAGGAAATGGCAACCCACTCCAGTGTTCTTGCCTGGAGAATCCCAGGGCCGGGGAGCCTTGTGGGCTGCCACCTCTGGGGTCGCACAGAGTCAGACACGACTGAAGTGACTGAGCAGCATATATGACATAATTTATATATAATTATGTAAATTTCATGCGATAAAATATATGCATGTGTACTTAACGTAAAACTTGGGCCAGTATTTTGTGAAGATTTTATCAAGTAACAACTGTGGCAGGCCTTATCTTGTAAAAGTAAATAGTTAATAACTTTGAACCTAACATAATGAAATCTTACCCCAAGCTTTACTAAATGACCATCTGCCTGCTCCCTGCATTGGCTGCAGAGCAGAAGCAGAGGTGTGAGGAGGTGGCAGGATGCCTGAGTCACTTCACCTCACCATGCGTATTTGCTCTCCCCACCACTGTTGAGTGAGGAGCCCTAACCTGAGTGTGAGGGGTGAAGGCTGTAGGTGATGCCCAGGGCCGGGTCAGGAAGACTGGGAGGGTGGAAGGCGTGAGGAAGCTGTGCTGTGTGCTGAGCCCTGCCGCAGTCAGGACGGGGGGGGGAATGGCAGCTCGGGGGGTGTGCAGCCCCACTCGGGAGCCATCGGTGGAGGTGCCAGCTGGGCCTTCTGCTGGGGCACGGGCGTCAGCGGGAGGTGAGGCGCAGCCCACCACCAGGGCAGCGAGCAGGTTCCTGAAGCACTTGCGTCAGCAGTGAGGGGCCTTCTGTCTCAGTAGATTTTTCGAAATAAACAAAACTCGTGCTTCTGCAGGGAGATTGCCTGAAGTAAGTGTGCTGGGTGCTAAAGCTTTGAGGGACCACTTCGTCGTCAGCTTGGGGAGTGCTGATCCAGTGTCTGCCAGCTTACGCCTTCCGAGTCCCTCTGGAGTGTAGACGCTGGTTAACTGGCCTCTTCACAAGAGCGGAGCTGTCTGGGGAATGTGATTCCCACGTTGAACTGAGAGGGCTGGCACTGAGCCTCCACACCTTTGTTGGCATTTGGACCCCAGCCTGCAGCGAGGCTCGGCCATCTCTCAGGGCGCGGTAGGACTGTCCCTGTGTCCCAGGGAGTGCTCCGGCTGTGGTCCTTACATCTGCCTTGTCCGCAGTGCTAACATCTGAGGAGCACTGGCGAGAAGCCAGTTTCTCCCAGGACTGCAGCTCTGGCTAAAGGCTCTCTCGCACGGCCCTGCAGCTCAGGTTCGGTGCCTCAGGAGTGGTGTTGCAGAGACCCTTCACTCTCCACTTACACACATTGACAAAGAATAGACAAAAAGGGTATTGAAAGTACATTAGTTTTTAGCCCTGACAACTCTGTTCCTGCTACTGAATTCTCTGTGCAGTGGCGTATACTGTTTCAAATTGATTACAGTATTCAGTACCTAATAAAGTGTAAAGAAGAATGAGCTGCAAATTCTTTTACTTCATGAGGAGCTCTGCATATATAACAAGAAAGATGAATTTGATGTAATAAATGTGAAATGAGTAAATGCTGGTTTTCATATTCTCTGCACTTTTATGTATGTTTGAAATAGTTTATGTTAAAATAAGAAATTTAATTAAATGTATATTCAGTGTTAAATCAATGATAAAGTTATGTGGAAATGTATGAGTGTGATTTAGGACGTTGAGAAATGTAGCCAGAATATTACCTCATGTTCTTAGAATAAATCTCACATAATTGTCACCATAGCAGTATAAATACTGTGTTAGGGGAACTAGCTCTGACGTGTTGGTGGGATATTGTATCACGTTTATGCCAAGTTCACTGTTTTGGGTGGTAACTAACATGAAGTGTCTGATCATTGTGTTTTTTTTTTTAACCTCCCACCTAACAGTGGTTTATCAGATACTATCATTTTGGATATAATATCAAACTATCTGGTGCTTCCCAATCGAATCACAGTCCCTCTTGTCAGTGAAGTTCAAATAGCTCAGCTGCGATTTCCTGTACCAAAGGTAAGCATGTGTTCATTAACACTTAAAATAGACTGAAGGAACTTTTCACGTATATGGGTGCTGAGTGTTGTATTTCTCCTAACAATGACCTGCCGTGTGGATCTTGATGCTGTAAAAGTGGTCTGTCCTGCCCGTCCTCAGGAGGTGACTCGATGGACGTGAGTCTGAGTGGACTCCGGGAGTTGGTGATGGACAGGGAGGCCTGGCGTGCTGCAGTTCATGGGGTTGCAAAGAGTCAGACACGACTGAGTGACTGGACTGAACTGAAGGGCCACTTGGCCTAAAGCTTTCGGAGACTCAAGGGCAGTTCTTAAACCTCAGAGGTACTCACAAAAATTTAATTCTGCAGATGTCACTGCAAGTTGTAAAGGACAACTGTGCCGACTTATTTACTGCCTCAGAAAGCACTTTCTGCTTGTGTGTAAGATGTATGTTTTAGCCTGAGCTGGGAACCTTGTGCCAGGCTCCTGCCAGGCGTGAGGAGCGGTCGTCTGGAGTCCTTCAGGGTTGGATGCGGCAGGCGTGCCGTCGGTGTTAAGCCCCCCGGACAGAGTGGGCGGGCAGGGCTGGGCTGAGTCACGGCCTGGGGCTTGGCAGCAGCTTCCCTCTGGGGTGCATTCCTCAGAGTGTCTTCATCTGTAGGTTGGGGCGGCGCCTCACACACAGACGTGACCACACATCTTGGAGGCACCTTCATTTGAGTAAACTAAACAACCTCAGCCCGAGACCACGAGGGCCTGCCAGCCACGGGTGTGGAATCCTGCCCGAGGCCCAGGGCACGTTCTCGGAGGGCTGCTCCTCCTGGTTTGCGTCCCGCCCGTGTGGTCTCACCGACCGTGGGCTCCAGAGGTGGAGTGGGCAGCCTGTCACATGGTGTCTGGTCTCAGGTCAGAGTTTTGTTTCATGAAGCAGAAGTCGCCAGTCTTTCCCCCTGCCTGTTACCCTGCTAGTAAGCTCGACCTTAGTGACAGTGCACAGACCAGCAAACGTGCATGGGCGGTCCTACTCTTTTCAAAGTCGCAGCGCCCCAGTCCTCACATCCCCGTTAGTCTGTTGCTGGCATTCAGCAGGGGTGATGGGACACGGGTGAGGGGGGGATGTCTTTCTCCCTTTGCTGAGCGTCCTCGGCTCAGAGAACGCAGGCCTGCCACTGCACACAGGGATCCTCGTGCTCCTGGGCCGCGGGCTCTGTGCTCTGAGCACTGGGGACCGTCTGAGCCTGCCCGGACCCGCCCTTCATGCTGCTTAAACATGCAACCACAGCGTCTAAGCATTCAGTTCAGTCGCTCAGTCATGTCCGACTCTTTGTGACCCCATGAATCGCAGCACGCCAGGCCTCCCTGTCTGTCACCAACTCCCGGAGTTCACTCAGACTCACGTCCATTGAGTCCGTGATGCCATCCAGCCATCTCATCCTCTGTCGTCTCCTTTTCCTCTTGCCCCCAATCCCTCCCAGCATCAGAGTCTTTTCCAATGAGTCAACTCTTCGCATGAGGTGGCCAAAGTATTGGAGTTTCAGCTTCAGCATCAGTCCTTCCAGTGAACACCCAGGACTGATCTCCTTTAGAATGGACTGGTTGGATCTCCTTGCAGTCCAAGGGACTCTCAAGAGTCTTCAACACCACAGCTCAAAAGCATCAATTCTTCGGTGCTCAGCTTTCTTCACAGTCCAACTCTCACATCCATACATGACCACAGGAAAAACCATAGCCTTGACTAGACGGACCTTAGTCGGCAAAGTAATGTCTCTACTTTTGAATATACTATCTAGATTGGTCACAACTTTTCTTCCAAGGAGTAAGCGTCTTTTAATTTCATGGCTGCAGTCACCATCTGCAGTGATTTGGGAGCTCAAAAAAATAAAGTCTGACACCGTTTCCACTGTTTCCCCATCTATTTCCCATGAAGTGATGGGACCAGATGCCATAATCTTAGTTTTCTGAATGTTGAGCTTTAAGCCAACTTTTTCACTCTCCTCTTTCACTTTCATCAAGAGGCTTTTTAGTTCCTCTTCACTTTCTGCCATAGGGTGGTGTCATCTGCATATATTTATCTGTAAAAATATGTGTCATCCTATGCTGATTGGTTCATGAACAGTACCTGGTCACTTAAAGTGTTTATGGCATAGAATGCTACCCCTCAAAAGATAACTTTACCACTTGTGTTTACCTTGAAAGAAATATGGGTGGATGTTTTTTATCAATTAAGCAACATCTTAGGGAAAGAGAACTATATTGTCTGTGAGTGTGTGTATCTCAGAGTTTCAGTTTCCTATCCATAAAATAGGTTTAATGACAGTATTTCATAGGATTATTCTAAAAATTCAGCTCAGTGATTGGTGTGCATGAAGGACTTAGGAAGAGTCACCTACATCCCTGGGTGTTGGTCTCCACTACAGTTACCGCCCGTGAAATTCCTGCCAGGACACCGCACTGTTCTGGGCCCACGAGGCCCTGTGTCGTCTGCCTGGCTCCTGCCATCGGCCCTGCCCAGCTGGGGCCCCTCCCTCCCAGGAGGGTCAGCAGTTCACGCTGGCTCCTCCGTCTCTGGCCTCTGGTCAGACCCTTGGGCCCCGTGGTCTTGCCCCTGAGGCACTCTTGTTTGCCTTCTTTGCACAGGGGAGAGGCTCTGTCTTGTCCCCAAGCCAGCCTTTGCTCTAGGTCTGCGGGTGAACCGGTGAATAGTCTGCTCGCTCTTCTTTCCAGGGTGTCCTGAGGATACATTTTATTGAAGCTCAGGATCTTCAGGGAAAAGACACTTACCTTAGGGGACTTGTCAAGGGGAAGTCAGACCCCTATGGAGTGATTCGAGTCGGCAACCAGATCTTCCAAAGCAAGGTCATCAAGGAGAACCTCAGTCCGAAGTGGAACGAGGTGTATGAGGTGAGGGAGTAGGGAGTGCTTCGTGTGAGGGGAGGGGTGGGTGCTGAGAGCCCTTCCCTGGGGTCCGCTCCCACCCCCGTTGTGTGCTGGTGGTGTGCTTGTTCGGTGCGCAGTTCTCTTTGCTTTGATTTTCCGTCTTTAAACATACTTCACCTTGTATCCCTACCTCACACACAATTTTAAACCTTAATCACATTAAGCTATCTCAGTAAATAATCAGCCACTAACACACAAACGTACTCCATGATGAGGTTAGTTATGTACTGTTGTGTAAGTTTTCATGTAGCGCATCTGAACATCTCTTCATGTCCCAGGTACAGCCACTCACATGAGAAGATGCCCTCATATCTCCACACGAGGGATCTGGCCTTTGGGCTCAGCACTGTAACCAATGCCTTTTGGGTGTCGTGGGGCCGTATTTAGTGCACTTGGCCAAGATGCCCCCAGAGAATGCCTCTCAGAGTGAACTGCTGTATCACAGGGCATGCGGCTTGGAAAGAACTGGAAGGGGGTACAGTTTTTACCCTGCCCGCTTCTGGTCCTCCCTGCCAGTCTGTTGCCGGACCTCCCACCTTCTGAGTGGGGGTGAGGGCCCGGCCCTGACCAGGGCTGCTGCAGGACTGGAGAGAGGTCCGCCCCTGCAGCCCCGATAACTGGGAGCAAGCGCAGCGTCCTGGGCTAGGGGAGGTCCCAGGGGCTCCTGCCATCAGCCGTGTCTAGGGTTCGGTGGTAGGGCCTGGGTGTGGAGCAGCTGCTGGCGCCAATGTCAGCTGCGGTTTCGACTTAGGACAGACGCTTGTAAGGGTGAGACAGCCGTGCACCGGTACCTTCCAGGCTCTGGTCTATGAACATCCCGGACAGGAATTGGAGATCGAGCTCTTTGATGAAGACCCAGACAAGGATGACTTTCTTGGAAGGTAAGTCTTTGGTGACCAGGGGTGTGGACTCTTCCTCTTTGATAGTCACTCTTAAACTTGTAACATCAGAGCAGGTTTATTACATGTTACCTGTGTGTTAAAATAGCTTTTTGATGCCAGGTTTGTTTCACCTTAGACCTCTTAAAACATGTGTTGTTCCTAAAACAAGTTTTACATTTAAGTAAGAAAAGGAAAGCTAAGTCAAACAAAACTTGACATTCACTTTCTTGGCTGTGCTGCCCCTTTTAAGTGCTCAGCCACCAGCTGTGGCCCCGCACGCAGCCCAGGTCCCCAGCCTTGCACCCAGCAGGCCGCTGGGCTCTGGGCTCTAGAAACAGGTTTGTGAACTTCTGATTTGTTACTGGCCTATGGGGGTGGGGATAGATGGTAATTTACATTGTGCCTATATATTGGAAAAATAAATACTGAGTTGTCTACTTAAATTGAACGTGTACAGCTGAAAAAATATGAACTATAAAAAACACTTTAGCCTAATCTATAACTATATAGGTTATTTAGTTATATATACTATATAATTGCATTTCTTGTGGCAAGAAAGATAGAAGGGTAAATGACACTGAACAGGTCTGGTTTCATCAAGGATGGCCTGTGTGTGTTAGGCTGTGACCTCAGAATTCATTTGTGAGACCCTTTATCGAAGAACAACCAAAAGGTTGTAAGCAAGGCAACGAACAGATGAGATTTGCAGTAAAGCCTCTGTTAGATTCCGGGGTCAGCGGCTGAGACCGGGGGCTGGCTGGGCCCCCGGGCGTCTGTAATGGAGCAGGGGACGCCGGGCCGTGCGGGGCAGCGCGCAGGGACAGAGGAGGGGCTGCAGAAGACAGAGGTGCGATTGTTGCACCCTGCTCGTCTCTGGCTCCGGGCTGCCTCATGCTTCCCACCAGAGCAGGACTATTGAGGGAAGGGGGACGGGCTGTTGGGGTCGTTCCAGGCACGAGGCAGAGGCTTCGTGGCCCTAGAGGTGCCGGTCAGAGCTGAGGAGGCAGGCCTAGAAAGGCGGTCAGCGCCTGATTCAGCGCACCGCGACGGAGCCCGATCCGGAGCGGCTGGTGTCGCTCAGAGAGAGCACGTCCTACCCACCCTGGTCCAATGCGCCCGCCTCGCACACCCTGGGCTCCCCTGTAGACCCGCCTGCCCCGCCCGGGGGCTCCCCTGTACACCCGCCCGCCCCGCCCGGGGGCTCCCCTGTACACATGCCCACATGCCCGGGGCGCCTCCAGACCACTGCCTGTGGGGAGGACCAGTGTTCCCAGCCCTGATCTCAGCCGGGCCGCGCTGCGTGCTCCCTGCTCACTTCACACCCGGGTGGAAGCTTGCAGGATGAAGCTTGTTTCTTGATAAACTGTAGCATTCTGTTGCTTTTCTGGAGTACTTTTTCATAGAGTAATGCTTAAGTTTATTTCAGTTTTCAGAAGTGTTTTTCTGTGTTCTAAAGTTGTTGTATTGTTATTTCTATAGTCTTATGATTGATCTTATTGAAGTTGAAAAGGAGCGCCTTTTAGATGAAGTAAGTTTCCTTTGAGTATTGTTCTGTTTCGTCAGTGTTGATGGCGAGTACCCACTGCCACCATCCCCGGCGGTCTGAGAACTTAACAGCCGCTCACAGACGTTGAGAACTTAGGCCTTCCAGTACCAGCGAAGTGAAAATAAATCGGCACCTGCCAGAAACACAAAATCCCCAAGGGTCCAAACACACGCCCACTTTGTGCCAGGCAGGCATGGTCTGCTTCGGGGTCAGGGCAGAGTCTGGTGAGAGCTCCCGAGAATCGGGCATGGAAAGGTGGTTGGGGGTCGTAGCAGAGCGGCTCAGTGCAGTTGATGAGACGTTGTCCCAGGAAAGAGCCCCACAAACGCAGCATGAACTGACAGCCACAGACGCTGCTTCAAGCAAGGTGCTGCTGTCAGAATAAAGAGGATAAAAAAGGAAGTTCGTGATGGCTGCTAAAAGATGGGTAAGATCTGGATAAGTAAGGCGCAGTTAAGCGAGTCCCTGTGAGAGCCGCGCTCGGCCGCACACAGCACACCCTGGACAGCCGTCTGCAGTGGCCCTGCTGCCGCAGGCCGTGTGCTGTGCCGGGTCCCCTGGACACGCCCGGCACTCGGACGTCTCTCCTAACGCCGAGTGTTTGAGCACCGTCCTCAGTTAACAGCTTGATGGCTTTTAAGCTGAAACAAGTGTGAACCGATTATTGTTACATAGGCATGAGGAAAAGCACACTTGTCAGCATGTCTGATACTGGAACTCAGTGCTTGGGATCAATGTTATATTTTTTCTTGGCCCCTAAATTCTATGGATGTCCATATGTAGAATCCTGGTGGTGCTGGGTGGTACGAGAGGACATTTGAGTCCTTGCATGTCAGACAGGGATGGCATTGGGACTCAGTGCGTTAACACACAGAGCGGCCCCTGCTGTCGGCCTCTGGGGCCAGCAGCTCGTTCTCAGGCCTGAGCTAGAAGTGGCGGGACTTGGGCCTGCTGGGTTTGTAGAGACTGCTCCTCTCGCGTGTCTGATCCAGGAGGGCTCTGGCTGGCTGGTCTCCCTCTCTCCGCAGTGGTTCGCCCTGGACGAGGTGCCCAGAGGGAAGCTACACTTGAAGCTGGAGTGGCTCACGCTCATGCCCGACGCGTCGAACCTCGAGCAGGTGCTGGAGGGCCCCCTGGCGGCCCGCAGCCCTGGGCGCTAGGATGAGTGCCGGAGACTGTGCTGCTGCTCAGACTCGGAGCAGCAACCTGACTCTCGTGCTGTGCGTCACTGCGGATCAGAGCCCACGGGGGTTTGCAAGCGTCCGCAGGCTTTCGGAGGCCTCGGGTCTCCTGCTCGGGCGCCCTCCCGGGGCTTGGGGAGCCTCAGGTCGCCTGAGCACGGTGATCTGAGCGGAGTCTGGTCGTGGTCATTCTCTGCACTGCGTATATGGGATGCTTATTTCTCCCTCTTCCTTGTTTTCTTGAGCAGTGTAGGCACAATTAGAAACAGGAAGCTTGGAAGCCCACCTGCTGAGGCTTTTCCCTTCCGCTGTAGGTGCTGACAGACATCAGAGCTGACAAAGACCAAGCCGATGACGGGCTGTCCTCCTCACTGCTCATCTTGTACCTGGACTCGGCCCGGAACCTTCCGGTAGGTGCTGGCTTCTGGCAGCGGCTCCTGCTGGGTTTAGCCGTGTGCTCTGTGCGTGTTGCTGTGCCTTCCCTTCCCTGCAGCCCAGGAGAGCAGCGGTGGAGAGGGATACAGGTGCACTCCCTTCATGAATGTGCTGTTACTTTCCACCTTCCTGGCTTACCCAGGGTGGTCAGAATCCGCTGACGTGTTTTAGTACACAGGAAAAGAATGCACTTAGTAGTTAGGAAAGAAAATACCCTGTGGGAAAGTGCTGATTCCTGAAATTCATGCCTGAAGATGAAAATCGAATCCCTTTGGCATCCCCACCGGCCGTGGCACGGCGGGGTGAGGGGCCGCATGGGGGCAGGGATGCCCTGCGCACGGCTTCTGGCCCCGAGCACGCACCGTGGAGGACAGTTTCACAGATGGTGCCAGCGCTTGGAGAGGAGGCAGCGAGCCAGCCCTGCTGTGGCACTGCCTCCACGCTGAGGGCACTTGCTTGTCATTAGAGCTCACCGTTGCGACAGCACGCTTTAGAGCCCATCTGCCTGTTCAACAGATGGCCTGTCTGCTCCATCTCATCGTGCTGGAGGCCAGCTTTGTTAAAGACTGCTGTCTCCAGAGGCAGGGTGTTTCCTCCTGAGGCGGCGTGGTGGCCAGTGCCCAGTCACCTGAGGGCCCCGCGTGTGCCCCCTGCGTGCATCCTTGCTGCGGGTGGGTGCCTAGGCGTCCCTCCTGACCGTGGTCACACCACCCTGTCCCTTTACCTCATGAAACACACACCCTAATTCTGTTCAGCACTTCTCTAGTTTAAATGGTACATTACTTGGCTTTGCTCAAAAGCAGACTCGATGTATTTTGTGCATCTCTGTTTTATTTAAAATTTTTAACAATTAAAATCTGATTGATCATCTGTTTTTTTCATTTTGCAAAGATGTTAACTGTGTTTACGAATGTGTATAATTGTACCCTTTCTTTCAGTGAAGGTTTAACCTTTCTGCAGAATTACTTGTACGGTAGAACTTTTTGTTTTTAAACACAGTTTAAGTTTTGAAGTCTTCTGTAGTGCCTGATGGAGTGAGTTTGCTGTATGTTTTAGGATAGAGGGAAGGAGTGGCTAAGGGGCTTCTCTTGAGAACTGTGTTTTGTCACATTAAATTAAAATGGAATGGTGTCACATAAGCAAGAGGCAGAAAGGAACGCGAATGTATTAACCTGCTTGTTGGAAGGCCACTCTGTGCATGAAGTGTGCTCCGGCCATCAGAGGCAGAGGGTCTTGAGCGGACCCCGCCGTGGGCCTGTTGGGACGGGAGTGTGCGGCGCCCCTGCGTCCCCATGCGACTCTCTGGCTCTGCCTGTGGCACCCTGGGTTCAGTGCTGCTGTGCCTCCATTGACCACAACCCACCATTCTTTGCTTTCTCCTCCCATCTCCACTTTCCCAAGAGTATCTACGAGGGAAACTTTGGGTGTGGCTACTTAAAAGAGAGGCGAGCGTCGGGACTAGTGTTTTGTGAAAATACTGCCTCAGTCTATAGAGCACTATTTGTGAGTTCTCAGTGTTCTTCCTTCTTGTGTTTGGTGGAGACTGCTAGAATGTGGACTGGGGATTGATGCCGTCTGCTCGGTGCCGGAATGACGCGCATGCCTTTCCGTCTTGCATGCTTCCCGTTCCTGTGAGTGCTGCTCTCGTGCTTGTCTTGTGAAACGTAACTCTGCTTTAACTAACATTGGTGACTGCATCTGATACCGAGGTGGACCAGCCCGATGAGCCATGGAGGAGCCTTGGGCTCTGACGCTGCTCCTGGCCCTGAAAAAAATTTTTTTTTTAATCATCTGAGGAAACAGTGAAGTCTTAATGATTAAAATGGATTTTCTTACGGTTCATCTCAATGTGAGATGTAAATATTTCTTTGCAAGCTTTCAGAAATCTTCTTAAATCTGCTTTCTCCTCCTGACCAGACACAAGGGGTGTCAGAGCTTGGCTTTCCATAAAGTCCCCGAGGCCCCGGGAGCAGTGGGTGAGACAGAAACTCACTGCTCCCTGAAGATGTGCCTTCTCCCCCTGTGTACCCGGAGCTCCTGGGGGAAGAAGTGTATGTTGACTTTGTGATTCGCTGCTTTTAAGGAGCCTCCAGAATTCCCGGAGTGGGCAGCTGAGCATTCTGACCTTTGTTTGGGAAGTGGTTTCACCCCTGTGTCTCCTGAGCCTGTGCTCTGGAGCCTAGGCTCCTGGCACTGTTCTGGTCCTTTTAGCAGAGTTAGTTTCCCTTGCTTCGGGCTCAGAGAAAGCCGATGGCTTAGTCCTTAGTCTGGAAACTAATTATTGATTTAATTCAATAACTAGTGAGATTCTTAAAGCTCATTTGTTTCATTTTTATTTCAGCATGCATACTCAGTTTATTCTTATTTTTTTTAAAAGGGGCGGGGAGCAACATTTTGTCCCATTTGATGGGTGAAGACAGTCAAGCCAAACGAGGGGCGGGTGGGCTGCTGTCCCCCCGCCGTTGGGGGGTCAGGAGGCGGCGGTTGTGCCCCTGGCTGCTGCTTCCGATCACTCCCAGGAGTGTCCCAGTGGGGCCTGTGCTGGAAGCTGCTGCCCTGCCAGCCGAGCTGGCTGTATAGCTATTGTTTTCTGTAGCTGCTCCTTTTATAGGAAATGCTTCTGACCTTGTGTTGGGATTTTTTTAATTGCTTTGTTATATTTAGCTAAAGTGAAAGTGAAGTCACTGAGTCGTGTCCGACTCTTTGCGACCCGTGGACTGTAGCCCACCAAGCTCCTCCGTCCATGGGATTCTCCAGGCAAGGATACTGGAGTGGGTTGCCATTTTAAGGTGTTGATTTATCCAAACTAACTTTCCTCCTGAGTTATCAAAACCACATACTCTGCGTGATGATTTAAATATAGGTGTCACCAAAAAGTCCTGCAAAACGAATCTGGATAGATTGATCACTTCCCCCCTCTGGTTTTCAGTATGTTGTAGATCTGTCCCTTTGTCAGCTGTCCCCAAAGGCTGAGCCTGTTGCTATTTCCAGCGGAGGTTTTGGGTGGCTGCCAGCCCCACACTCTGGTACCTTCTGCTGCTCAAAACACTCCTCCTGTTAGCCCTGTGAGTGTGCTTTCACCCCTGGTCCCGTCTGGAAACCTCAGCACACAGACCTTACTCCCGAGCTGGAAAGGGCCTCTTTATCCTGTGGCCTCAGCACTTGGACCTCCTCCTCTGGCCAGAGGAACAAGAGGGTGTCTTCTGACCCACAGAGGCCTCCGTGACCACATGCGTCTCCCAGCACTCTCCAAGGGCTCTGCGTGCAGAGCTCATTGCGTCTCAGGCCAGCGGGATCCCTTCTTAGATGAAGTGCTGAGGTTAGAGACCAGGGTTGCCTCTAGGAAGCCGCGGAGCCAGGATGATCTGAACTCAGCCATGTGCCCCGGAGCCCAGCTCTCCACCCTCCCGTCTAGTCCATCTTCGTGTAAAGTGAGCTTGTCACCGCTTCATTCACCTGTGAGTTCATAGTGCTGTCTGTGGAGTCCGTCTGAGAGGAGTGCTGTTTGCACTGATGCCCACTCCATCTGTAGAGATGCTGGCTGAGTGACGCGGAGCCCTTGGGCGAGGTGCTCCTCCGCACTCTGTTAAAAGTGATTTCAGCTCTTGCTTGGAAACAGCGCAGGTGACTATTGGTGGTGAGTCGCCCCAGTCGCCCAAGTCCAGAGGCTTCTCGCTGGGCCCCCACCGAGCTCTGCCTCACCCCGGGCCTGGGCAGCCTCCTGTGCCCTCACATGGCCCCTCTTGCTCGCTTAGCCCACACCAGCGCCTCTCTCCTGGCATCACGTCAGCTGGTGCACGCTGGAGTAACACGCATGCTGTAAGGTCACGTCTGTAGAGAGGGAGCTTGCTGCAGCGCGGGTTCTCGACGTCTGCACTCGGCTCTCCTCAGCCTCAGGGCGGCAGTTCCCAGCCTGGCCCAGCCCCACCCCAGGGGGATCTGCTGGCCCACTGTTCCAGGGTGCTTCATAAAGAATAACACTCAATGTGAAGTTAATTCCAACTCAGGTGATAAAATCTTTCATCTTAAATGTTAATCCTCAGAGGATCTTGCAAAACAACTCTATCTTGCCTTTTTGAGGACAATAAAGTAATGAGTTTTTAAAATCAATAAAAGTAGGACATGAAACCCATAATAATAATAATAGAATAGTACAACTTTAAAGCAGGGGGCGCTTTTGAGATGGCCTGACCCGCTGCTGCGTCGTATGCTTGTAGAGGGGACGAGGTAGAGCAGGTCCCATCTTTGCTGTGATTTTTTCTCATGAGAAGATAAAATTCAGAAGGAAGAAAGGTACCATTTGCTCTTCCAGGATATGATTGGCTGGAGAGCAGTTGGGGCGTCTCTGGCCCATTGATTTGTACTTTAGATGAAACCTTCAGCTTAATCATGGTTGAAACTTTACGATTTTTTTCAGGGGACAAATCCTAGGGTTTGTTCAAGCTGAGGGGAGCAGACAGGACCCTTTCCTCGGGTGTCATTTTTGGATTTTTCAAATCCCAAAGATGAGAGGGATGGGAGTAAAAGAACAGTGATGTAGAGGCTAATCGTTTTAATATTTACAGATTAAAGATTTAGTCTAAGAAAATCTTGGGCATAAAGAATACTTCTACAGCTAATATTTACTGTTTCTTTGTGTAATTCTTTGTGGGTTTTGTTTTAAAAAATTTTTGTTCTCATAAGTTTTCATGTCATTAACCTTAACATAAACTCCTCATTGCATGTTTATTAACCCTTGGTATATTCATTTTCTTCTGACTTGAAAGAGTAACCCATTAGAATTTAACCCTGATGTCTTGAAGAAGGCTGCAATTCAGAAAGCTTTAAAGGTAAACTAATAGTTTTCCCTTCGAAAGTTGATGAAAACATATTGAAAGAGATGATGCTTTAACCCATATAGGTTTATTGACAGATTCTTCACAAAGTAATAGAGTCATAATTACTTGTTTAGTTGAAGACAGGCTACTTTTATTGTTAAAGAATTTAGTAGTTAGAAGAATTTAAATCAACTTCGATGATAAATTTGTAAGATATCAATGTGGTAAATTAGACTTTTGTCCTGTTGGCCTTAGGCAGCAGTATCTAAGGTGCTTTTAAATCATCTGTACTTTAATTGGATTGGAGTTTGTGAAAATGGTGAAATAGAAGTTCTGTTTAAAATCGTAACCAATTTTTAGACTGTGATTAGAATGTGTGCCCAGAGCACTGTGACTTCCCATTAAAAAATCGCCTCTTCCAATATGCCGCATCAGGGCCGTCTCTGGGTCGGTGGCCTCAGGCTTTAGGTGCTGCTCGCTGGGTGGCAGATCTTTCAAGAAGCTGTAAATCTCATTGAATGAGGTTTATTGAAAACTAAGCTCCACTTCTTAAAATGACATGCGCATGTATTTTCTTGCTAAATTAAAAATGTTTTATTATTTTTTTCTGATTTCTTTGAGGCCTTATTTTAAGCTTAAATATTTAGGGGAATCCCGTGAGTTCAGTGTAGTTCTTTTAATTCTATGCAAAGGAATCAACAGTGGGTTTTGATCAGTTTCATGCAGAAGAATAAGTTAAACTTCAAAAAAGGAAGACTAGCCTTCTGCTTTGATACAGGATTTACAAAGCCCTTAGCACACCCCACTGAGGAGGGGCGGTGGATCTCCTTTGGAGTACTAGTTGGTTAGCAGGGTATTTCCTCACCAGAACGCTGGGAAGGAACATCTCCACAGCCTTGGCTCACCGCTTCTTTGGTAAGGGAAGATTATTGACCCGCAGAGTGCGATGGCTAGAATGAAGGCTCTCCAGGTAGACTAGACTGTCTGGGCTTGAACCCCTGAACAGCCAGCAGCTCGTCAGTGGGCCCTGCAGTAGGCAGCAGAGGCCTCCCTGCTTTGCTCCTCTGAGTGGAGCTGACGTTCTCACCCCAGTGGGAGTGCCAAGCTTGTTAACTGAGATCATGCATTTAAAGTGCCCAGTGTCACTAGCAGAATCCGTATATTTTTAATTGCTATTGTGTTACCTTATTCAAGCCTAACAACTCGGTTCTGGAAATGGTTTTACGCCCATGAAAACTGAGGTTCAAATAAATGAAATAGACGCAGATCTTAGTAATCAAGTAGAGAAAAGCTAAGATTTAGATTGAAGACAGTCTGACTTTAAAAGCTCCTGTTTTCGTTATACCCTGTGTGTGTGTCTGGTGCTGAAGCATTTTGAATATTGCATCCTGATAGAAGACTTAGTCACTGATGGAACCTTTTTTCAGAGCATCCAGAATATCATCCATTTCAGGACAGTTAGCCCTCGGTATCTGCGGATTTTGTATCCACGAGTTCAATCTAGGATTGAAAATGCCCTGGAAAAATCTACAGGAAGCTCCAAATAGCAGCATTTACATTGTGTTTACAGCTATTTACGTAGCATTTGCACACTTTATTAGGTATTGCATATAATCTGGAGACGATGTAAATTATACAGAGGATAATACTAGGTCATTGTATAAGTGAAATTTGAGCATCTTTGGATTTGGCATCCTGACAGGGTCTTGGAACCAAGCCCCAGCAGATACCGAGGGATGACTCTACACCATTATTTTATATATGACTGAGAAAGAACCTATGGGCTTCCTTGCTGGCCCAGTGGTAAAAACCAACTTGCCAACACAGGAGACTGTAGTTTGATTCCCTGGGTCGGGACGATCCCCTGGAGAAGGAAATGGCACCCCACTCCAGTATTCCTGCCTGGAAAATCCCACGGACAGAGGAGCCTGCCAGGCTACAGTCCATGGGGTTGCAAATGAGTCGGACACGACTTGGTAACTAAACAACAAAGAATGAAAATAAGGTGCCAGTTAAGGTTTGATAGCATTTATTTTACACTTACTGAAAGAATTTTTAGACTTAGGATAAACATTTTTTAGGATGCCATTCACACACAAACGTAAAAGGAAAATATAAGCAAAATAAATTGGGGAAGGCAGTGATAGCTGCCACTCTGCTATAGATCTGCCCCAAAGCAGGCACTTAAAGTCATCCATTGTAAATTTCATTTTGTTTTCAGAAATGTTAGAAAGTTTAGACAAGGGGCTGGGGGAATGTATTTAAATTGATAAGCTACAGTAAATAGGAACAAATGGCTACTTTTTCAGAGATTAATTAAGTGTATAAAGTTAGCTTCAGTATCAAAGACGCAAAAGTAGCAGTAGCTTAAATGAGACAGAAGTGTATTTCCCTTGGATGACACCGAATGCTGACCTGTGGCTTGTGGTGCTCCATACCTCCAGCCAAAAGGGGCACACAGCAAAGGCGAGACCCCTAGACCATTATGGGGCCACACCTCCCACAAGGGAGATTCAGAAACAGTATCCCTGTCACACAGGATGTGTGCTCAGCTACGGCCCCAGGGCTTTCACAGTAAGGGAAGAAGGAGAAGTGGATTTAGGGGGAAGTTAGTATTCTCCCGACGTAGTCTGTAGCCTTGGTTTTTTTTTTTTTAACAGTGTTTATTTCATTTTGTAGAATTAATTCACATCAAAAAGATGAACCAGAAACTAGATTATCACAGTAGGTTCGGGCTAGTAATATTTTATTCCAATAATCATAAATTTGACATCTTTGTCATTGCTGCAGTGTTGAGGATTGACTCTCAAATTATTTAACTTAAAAACATTTTGTGACTTTCTTCTAATTAATTTCCACTAACACAAATATTTAACTGCATCTTCTTGTGGGGCTAAGTTATAAATAAACCTCATATATGTTGCATTTTACCGTGTTTTCTTCTCTCAGCTGTCTGTACTAAAGTATGCTTCTTACCATTTTAACTTATTCCTGAATTTTTCTCATTGCATTTGTATCTGCTTAAATGCAATTTAGATTGATGTCTATTCTTCCAGTCAAAATTACTTAGCAGCTGGTAAGCAAGATTTGATGATTGCTACATGTTCAAGCAGAAGATACTAAATTAAAAATGTAAAAACATGCCTCTGACACGTTAGTATTTTTAAGATTCCAACCAAAAAACTGTTCTGAATCACAAGCTCTCACATTCGTCCTTCCTGTGCTTTTCTCTTTCCATTTGTCTCACTTTATTCAGTTTGTTACCTGAGTTTTCAGAGCTGGAATTAACATGAAAGATTTTCAGAAGATTCCATTTTTCCAGGGTTGCTTGCTTTAAACATAAAATACCTTAATGTGTTAAAATTGCTTGCAAATACAAGTTTCATTGATTTATGTAGATACAGTTGTGGCTTTGGGGGGTGCTTAGCAATTAATTGTTTTCCACTTAAGTCGTGGCTAGATGCTCCCTGTAGCTGAAGTATCAGAAGTGAGGAGAAATGACTGTTGATATGAGCAGTAACTCCATGTTTAGTAAGCCCTATTTCAAGACATGTTTATTGATTTTAACTATTTTTTCTTTTTGGATAGTCTGGGAAGAAAATAAACAGCAACCCAAATCCTCTCGTCCAAATGTCAGTTGGTCACAAGGCCCAGGAGAGCAAGGTAAGGTGGTGACGCTCTGACTGCCCCTGTGACCTTCCTGCCACAGGCACCGTTGAGTAGGGGGAGGGTGCAGGTATTGAGACTGTTGGCTTCCGTGTCTTTGTTTTGTATTCTAAAATCAGTCCTTTGATAATGAGCTACTTAATTTGGAATAAAATATATTCACTTAAAAATAACATGAAAAAGACATGAATTTGTTAATTATATTTTTGCTTGATTTCATGGGTAGATGACATGGGACAAACTTCTAAGTTTCCTTTGAATGCACTATTAATATTTTGTTTAAAAGACAACGGTGTACTTAAAATTCAAGAAATGAGAATTGAATAGAAGATATTGCTGTTGCTATAACATGTGCTACCTTCAGGAAACATTTTTGGAATTCCTCCCCTTATTCGACTGCTGACCATTAATTTAAGAAGCTTCCTGATGAGCAGCACTCCACAGGCCAAGGGAGTGGGGGCTGTCCGTGCAGATGACGTGCTGTGGCGGGGCCGGGACCTGGGCTGGGGCTGCTGGCAGCCATCCCCCTGCTGCACGGCAGCTCGCATAGTTGACGCCTAGCAGCACAGCCCAGCTGGAGAAGGGGTAGGCTACCCACTCCAGTGTTCTTGCCTGAAGAATCCCCAAGGACAGAGGAGCCTGGCGGGCTACAGTCCATGGGGTTGCAGAGAGTCAGACACGGCTGAGCACAGCACAGCCCAGAAAACAGGTGTCATCTCAGCTTCCATACGCGGTGCTGGCTGCACTTGTCCACAGAGGACATCCTAGAGCTGATTCAGGATGTTTGTTTCAGATTCGGTACAAAACCAACGAACCTGTGTGGGAGGAAAATTTCACCTTCTTCATTCACAATCCCAAGCGCCAGGAGCTCGAAGTGGAGGTAATTTATTCGCATGTTTGCATAGACGTGTTTATATCTCCACGTCACACAACACGCAGAGAACTGCCACCACGGACCCACCAAACGTGTCCCTGCTGTGTGTGTGAGCAGCAGGGCGGGAGGGGGTTTCAGTCTTCACCTTCTGGCTGATTGTTCCTGGTGGCCAGAACTACAGCTGGCGTCTGTGTGTTGACATCGCTGTCAGCCTTGCTGTGCGGGCTGTAGCTTCTGTGCGGGCACCCCGGGCGCTGCTGCGTGCTGTCTGCTCCCAGTCAGGGCACTTCCTTCCTCCCTTCCCTCACTGCCCGCCTGGCCTCGGCCTGGCTGGGCACCTCTGCCTCCTTCAGGTCCTGAGGCACAGCCTTGATGTCTCCCTGTTGCTAAGTCTGATGTTGGAGGAAGTTTCTTTCTACTTCTGCTGGTTTGCTATAGGTTTTTGTCATGAGTGGATGTTGAATATTGTCAAAGACTTTTCTATGATGTTTGAGATGATCATGTGGTTTTTCCTTTTGAAGTTCGTAAATATGGTGAAATGCAGTACTGATTTTCAAATCTTAAACTTTATAAACCTCTATTGATTTTCAAGATTTAACATTAGAAAGCCTTGCAAGCAAACCTTTTTGGGGGAATAACCGCGCTCACTTGTGATGTGTAGTATCCTTTTTACATACTCAATTTAATTTGCTAAAATTGTATTAAGAATTTTTGCATCATAAATAAGAATAAAGGTGTGTTGTGCAACACAGAGAAACAGAGCCATTATTTTGTGATAACTTTAAATGGAGTCTAGTCTGTAAAATTATTCAATCACTTTCGTACACCTAAAACTAATGTTACAAACTGTACTTCAATTTAAGAAAAAGAATAAGACGGGATAATAATTTTAAAAGATAATTTTTGCACTGCATCCCAGGGACTGAGCCTGTGTGTCCTGCATTCCAGGCAGATTCTTTACCCACTGAGCCACCTGGGAAGCCCACTCATAAAATAATTTATAGTAACTGGACCTTGAATTTACAACAATAACTTTTCAAGTTCTGTAAACTTAGTTATTTCATTTAAAAATGCTTTTGTGTTTACAGTTTAAAAAATGAGCAATGAGGCTTTTAGGTTTTCATGTGTAGTTAACTTATTTGATCATTTTTGTATAGTCTATGAAACCATCAAAGTTCTTACTCTTTTTGTTTAAACAGTCTGTATCATGACAATCTAACAGGAATAATTCCTGTCGTAGAGGTAAAGCTGAAAGTTACTATTCAGCAGCCAGATACTGCCATGCCTTCAAAGCAGGTATTGTAGATTTTGCATAGAAAGAGCGTAAAAGAAACTTAGAAATGTGTCTTCTCCGTAAGTGAGTGTTCATGTTTACCCAGTGGAGACTTGGCATCGCACTAGGACCGTGTGTCGCCACCATTCTCGTAGGACTGAAGGCGTTTCTCTCTGAGCTTCGGGTCTGCGTGGACTGCTGCCTCTGGCTCAGGGCTCTGGCAGCACACTCTTTGGGCGAGACTTTCCGTCTCTTACTCTCAGTATGCCTCTGAGGAGGGGGTGGCGGCCCTGTGACAGGGGTGCCCTGTAGCCCCACTTGATACAGTGTTGGGTCTCCCTGAGGAGCTTTCCTCCTGCTCCGTTTATGGACGCATGGCTGAGAAGGGGAGGCTGAGCCGTGTCTTTGACACCCAGGTTTTGGGCCCCCTGCGTGTCCCGTCTCTGTCTCCACACTGAGCGCTCTGTTGGCAGGTGCGAGATGAGCAGCACCAGTGCTCCCTGGGGAACCTCAGGATCCCGCTCAGCCAGCTGCTGGCCCGCGAGGACATGACCCTGAGCCAGCGGTTCCAGCTCAGCAACTCAGGTCCCAACAGCTCTCTGAAGATGAAGCTCGCCCTCAGGGTACTGAGTGTCCAGAGTGGCTGGGGGAAGGGTCCCGGGTGGACACAGTCACAGTGCCGGACGCAGGGCAGAGGGGAGCGTGCAGATGATGCTGAGGGCTGTGTAGCTCAGGGGAGCCGTGACCAAGGCCTGGGCTCGGACGCCGATGACGGCGGTGTGTCCCGGCCGTTGAGCAGGCTGGAGCCGTTCCTCACACTTTCAGATGAGTCCAGCCAGTCTTTTTTTTTTATCCTTTGGCCCAGAAAGTATTGCTATCTGGATGAATAAAGTTTTCTGCTATTGTTAACTTTTCAAAAGTCATTCAGAAGGGAGAATTTAATAAAACTGTAAGATGGTAGAGATTACAGGAAAAATAAATTCTGTCCAAAATAGACAATGATTCATTTGTAAGTACCTAAGGAAATGCTGAAAATAAAACTGGCAAACATATGGGAAAGTGCTAAAACTCTCCAATTTTTAAAATGCAAATTTAAATGAAGAACCAACTTTTTAAAAAATTCAGTAGTCTGTGGAGGGTGTGGTAGAAGCAGTCTCCTTGGGCCTGGTCACAGCCCCTCCAGGTGTTTCCATAGAATCATAGAGCTCTCTGTCTGGAAGCCCGACTCCTGGGGCCAGCATAGCACTGGGGCTGTTGGCTGCAGCTTTACTTGGGGAGAGGCTTCAGGCTGTCGAGATGACCCCCGAAGCCAGTTGTTCACGTGTAGGCTGCTCAGGGGATGTGTGCACACACAGAGCAGAAATGGAAGGAGCATGCGGAGTGGGGCTGCTTGCACGTCGACCCTCAGAGTCTGGCAGCCTCTCTTTGCATGATCACTGGTAACGTGGTGGGATGGGGGTCTGTGGAGGAGGGGTTTATGACCTGGGCTCTTCCTCCACAAAGCTGCCACCACCGTGCCAAGAGTGGCTGCCGGCAGAGGCCAGAGTGCGTTGCACTGTTGAGTGATGTGCACACTCCTGTTTTACACTTTCTTTGATGTGGTAGGATAGCTAAAGAGGTAGACTGCTTTGAATGTTTTGTGCCAGGGTTTAAAGAAACTTTGCAAATGAGGATCCCTAAAGCTGTTCACACGTGAGCCTGTGACCAGCATCAGCGGTTTTCATCCTATGTCTGTTTTCATCCCGAGGTGCTCCACCTAGAGAAGCAGGAGAGGCCTCCGGACCACCAGCACTCAGCTCAAGTAAAACGGCCCTCTGTGTCCAAGGAAGGGAGGAAAGTCTCTGCCAGGCCTCAGATGTCTGCATCGCCGGGCTCTGGTGACGGCAGCACGGCCCCATCCACGCCGGTCGCTGGGGGCGGTGAGAGGCCTGGCATGGAAGAGCGAGGCTTGCCTGCGGAGGCCGGCCTGCAGGGCCCAAGGGACCTCGGCCGGAGCTCTTCCAGCCTCCAGGCGGGCCCCGCCAGCTCCCCCAGCCACATCTCCGTCAAGGAGCCCACCCCAAGCATTGCCTCAGACATCTCGCTGCCCATCGCCACACAGGAGCTGCGGCAGAGGCTGCGGCAGCTTGAGAAGTAACTAGACGTGCCCTCGCTCTTGCGGAATTGACGCGGGCCCCAAGGGCTCTGGGGGGGAATGCAGTCTTAACCAGACGGTTTCAGGCAGTGTGGCCCTTTCGCTCCCTGAGCCTCTGGCTTTCAGAGTAAACCTGCTGTTTTCTGGTGCCTAGTGTTTGGCTCACGTAAAGCTTAAATTAAGAACAGTGGGGGCGGGGGCGGTGAAGAACAGTGGGGTGATCCTCAGGTCAGGAAGGCAGCATCTAGAGCGGACCTGTTGGACCTTAGCCCGGGTCACGGAAAGGCCTGGTGGGGCATGTTTGTTGTTTGAGGACAGACCTGCTCTTTCATGCTGGGTTCACACCCACTGCACCACCCAGCGCTTTGTCTGGGGATGTTTGTGTGGATTTCTTACTCAGGCCCATTTGTCACAGGTGTGTCCATGGCTCCCTTAGATAAGGACAGAGTCTGTGGTTACCCTGAGCCTCAGATGCGAGCCTTTCCCTCTCGGCAGGAAGAGAGACTTGCCCTTTGAAGCAGCTTCCTCTGCTGCCCTGCTATGCTCAGTGTGAGGTGAGGCACGTAGTGCAGAGAGAGCGCCCCTCCGCCTGCGAGCTCTGTGCTCCACCCTGAGACAGCCCGGGGCTGTGACCTCATCAGATGACCCGCGAGGCTGGGGCCGGGGGCTCCGAGAAAGCACAGATTCAGGCAGTGCCCGGGTAGACAGAGCCTCAGGGAGACAGAGAGTTGATGTCTCTAAGGAGAGCCCCTGTCTTGACTTTACTTTGGGCCCCAGCTTTTAGGAATTGGACTATATTGAACCCTTGAGTGGAATGTAAATCCTGCTGGTCCATTTGTGCCCAGAAGTTGAGACAGGGTTCCCCTTCGTCGGTTTGCCACCTCCTCATGGAGGGGAGGAGTGTGCTCACAGCCTCTGAGCCGTCTGCAGAGCTCACTCTCCACTGTGTTTCCCCAGCGGAACCACCCTGGGACAGTCCCCCTTGGGGCAGATCCAGCTGACCATCCGGCACAGCTCGCAGAGGAACAAGCTGGTGGTGGTCGTGCATGCCTGCAGGTGAGCGTCCTTGCAGAGCAGAGCAGGCAGGCGGGGCTCTGAGTGGGGACTGTGATCCTGGTTTTCATGACATTTTCTGTTCACAACCATTTTGTTTGCTTTTAATACTCCCTTAAATGCCCCCTGTTACTGAGCCTTTAGACACAATAACGGGTGTATTTTTCTGTTTTTGAAGTGTCTTTGGGGATTCAGTTTCCAGAGCAGCTAACAGTTCAGAAGATCCAGGCAGGTCTGTGGGATCATGGCAGGAGCAGCTGTGTCTTTCAGGACGAGCCGGCCGAGGCAGGCCGGTGTGTACTCACTCAGTGAGCACAGCTCAAGACGGCAGTGCCGCTGTGGTTTGTGTTTGGTTGTTAGTGGTGATGGTGTAGCACTGACTGGTTATTTTTCTTTATGTAACTTGTCGGTCTCTGTATGAGACTTGTTGAGTCTCTGTTGTGACTTGTCGGTCTCACTAGTAGCTCTGATGTAAATAGGTGATATAAAAATTTGGATGTTCTAAAAAAGTGTTGGAAACAGGGAAGAAAGATTAGTAACGTTTAGAAACACGATTATGTGAATGCGTAGGTCAGTTCAACACGTGCTTATTTACTGAGCACCTCCTGTGTTCCTGTTGCTGAGGCACTTCCTCGGAGAGCTTCCAGAGCAGCAGGCTGGCCAGACGACCCTCCTCTGGGCTTTTGGGCTCCTTGAGATGAGTGAGCAGTTGGACGTGGCTGCAGGGACAGTTGAGCCTGGGACACCGTAGGTTTGAGCAGTGCGGCTACACCAACATGAAGATTTTTTTTCAGTCCTAAATATCACCACTCTACACCACTTGCCGTTGGCTGACACCTCGGGATCAGCTGGTTCTGAACCACATAGGTCCACAGAGGTCCTTAACCTCCGTGTAGTTCAAGATCAGTTGTAATTAAATACTAGGTGTGTTTGGCCCAGTTGTTGGGACAAGAGCAGCAAGGAGGAGGTGGGCATGTGTCTGTGACGGAAGGGTTCAGGGGGACGGAAGGCAGAGGAGGGCATCCTTGGCCTGAGCAGAGGCCAGGGAGTGGTCCTGAGGACTGCAGCTGCACGGCCTCCGGGGCCTCCTGGGCCTCCTGGGAGGCTGACCGCGTCCCTCCCTCTCCAGGGCCTCCCGGGAGGTGACCGCGTCCCTCTCTGGGAGGGCCAGTGAAGCAGTGTGGAAGGTGATGCTGTGGTTTCCCTGTTGGCAGCAGAGCAGGGAGTCAGAGCGTCCCCCAGACTCTGGGCTGAAGAGACGGGGCTGAGGCCACCTCTGCGGCCGCTGGAAGCCCGCGAGCACGGGAGAGGACAGTTGCCCCCCTGAGTCCTCAGCGCTGGGATGAATGCGAGCGTGGGGCAGGCTCTCATGCTCACTCGCTCGCTCGCTCACTCAGTCGCTCGCTCACTCAGTCGCTGGCATGTTTCTAGCCCTAACACCTAGTGTTCTCTGGCCTGTGTCACAAGGAATCTCATCGCCTTCTCTGAGGATGGCTCTGATCCCTACGTCCGCCTATATTTGTTACCAGACAAGAGGAGGTCGGGAAGGAGGAAAACACACGTGTCGAAGAAGACGCTGAACCCCGTGTTTGATCAGAGGTATGGTCCACGCTGCGGGGCGGGCGGTCCACGCCACCCTTTGAGGAAGCCCTGGTGGTGCCTGTGGGGCGGCTGACCGAGAAACACCTCCCTGTGAGCAGTCGGGGGCTTGTCAATAGATCTGAGGGCCATGCGGATCCTCAGGCCACACCCCAGCAGCCTTGGCCTGCGCACATGCGGCTGGACCCCATTCCCCGTGGCTCAGACACCGCCGACGCCTGGGGAGACGGCAAGTTGAACGGTGTTGATGTCCACTGATTCAGTTTCCATTCCATCGCTGAAAGTACTAGTTGCTCACCGTGCCTTCTGACCCGTGACTGCACTTAGACCGAGGCCAGAAACCAATGAGCAGGCGCCGGCCTCGGTCAGCCACAGCCGCTACAAGTTTGGGGACCCACCTGCAAACCTGGGGGTCAGGCTGCTCGCTCTGGGAAGACCAGCACATCCACGTGTCCCTGCGAGGCCTCTGACCTCATCCTCTGCTTTGCCAGCCTGGCTGCTGGAGGCTTGTCCGGCAGCCCCTGGCCTCTGCTGCAAGAAGCTGCCTGCAGATGCCTCCTCCACGAGGCTGCTTTGAGGGTGCTGGTCTTCTTCACACGGGGCTCTGAGCTCTCGCCCCTCGGTCTGTAGGGGAGAGACTGGCCTGGCCTGCCCAGGTGTCTCACACCACAGCCCAGGTTTTTCCCCAGGAGTCAGGCACTGTGTCCACACCGGAGGCCGCAGGGTCAGCTTCGCACGTTTAGGGTTCCAGTCTCCTGTTGTGTTTGGGAAATAATGGAGGGGACGCGGGAAACTGAGTCTTCCTGAAGGGCCAGGTCTAAACATCTAGCCGAAGAGAATAAAGAAACAAAGATCATGTTTGGAGTGGACTCAAACAAATGTCAGTTTTTAGTTACAATAAAACAGAGCAAAATAATGGAGGAGTGTAGGGTGATCCTCTTTTTCTGCTTCAGCTTTGATTTCAGTGTCTCACTGCCAGATGTGCAGAGGAGAACCTTGGATGTGGCCGTGAAGAACAGCGGCGGCTTCCTGTCCAAAGACAAAGGGCTTCTTGGCAAAGTAGGTTTAAAAAGTTCTGCATTTTGTAAAAACTAAACACTTGACCCAAAGTATGCATTTTAGACTAGATTTATGTACATGGATGATCCGTGTCAGCTAAGCTGCCGTGAGTGGCCTGAGTCAGTGTTGATGCGAATCGTTGCCACTGACGCTGCATGCTAACATGCCATCAAGGCCGTTTGTTGGCTGCAGGAAGGGCCTCTTGGGTATAATCGACCATAGGTCATGGGTGGATCTTAAGGGTAGAGAAATTGAAAAGCGAGACACCCAAAATGCAGGTTGCCAGAACCCACTTCTATAGGCATTTTCTAACCGACAGGTGCTGGTTGGTCTGGCATCTGAAGAGCTCGCCAAAGGCTGGACCCAGTGGTGAGTGTCCCCCCGAGAGGCACGGAGCCCGTGAGTCCGCTCGGGAGCCTGGCCCCCATGACCGTGTGTCTGCTGTCTTCCTATGTCTCAGGTACGACCTCACAGAAGACGGAACGAGGCCTCACGTGGTGACGTAGGCTGCCGCCAAGAAGCCCCCGCTGCACCTGCCCGCCCTGCACCAACAACCCACACACACCCCCGAGGACACACCCACAATGCCCCGCACTGACACACCCTCCCCCCGCCCCCGCAGACACACCCATGCTCTTTTCATAATTCCACGTACTTGGTTACCGGCCCCGTGATGGTTTTATAAAATGTTGGTATTTTAGGCGTATTTGGCCAATATTAGCATTAAGTTTTGTATGTTTAAATTTCCTCTCGTATTTCAGCAGTTGTCACGGTGTACATAGCATAGCGGCCAGCTGTTGCGTGTGTAAAGCTATATGTCCGCTGTCTCTTCTAGGAAGCCGATGTATGGACCTGCTGATTATTGCCTTGTTTTGTATATCACTGAGGTGTACTATGCTATATAAAAGGACTATTTTTTATGATCTCTACATGCTGGTTTGAAATTCAGAGAAAATGGATCAAGGAAATATATATATTTTTTTCTTCTAAAACTTATTAAATTCTTATTACAAATAATCATTTTTGTCTTTGCAGGAAAAGTTCTCAGTGACCTATTTTGTGGTGTTTCTTTTTAAAAAGGAAAGCTGAAAGATTAGTAAATGCTCGTATATTTCTGCTCATTATAAATGGTAAAAGAATATATGCAAAATATTTACACTTTCATAAATATAAAGATGTATTATAAGGAGTCAGTTGTAACGCTTATAAGGAAAAATGTTGTATAACTGAGCAATATAAAATATCACAAGAATTGTCACGGTTCACAGTGCACTAATCTGAAATTTCTCACACAAAATAGAATGTCTTAAGTTTATTTTTAGTTGCTTGTTATAACTTATTCATGAAACAGTACAGATACATAATGCTTTCCCTGAAATACAGTACTTCAGTGTTAGCAGTTAGTCTGTTGTGGAATTTTCAGTGTTTTCTCAGCTGTAAACGAAAGACTAACTCAGGTTGTCTCTGCAAAGGCTGTGAGACAGGTCGGGGTGAGCAGATAGGACATGATGTGGGAAGCCGCCACCGGCGCACGTGTGTTGGCGTGACGCGCACAGGGTGGGGCTGGTGCACGTGTGACGCGCACGGGGCGGAACCGGTGCCTCCACCGCGGGGACCAGGGGTCTTGGCACGGCGGCCGCAGGCTGTCAGTAACCTCCTACTGGGTTTCCTCACCTCATGCCATGACTGACCTCAGTATTGGGATGTTGTTGTACAACTTTTATTTGGGAGTATTTTTTCTTCTTAGCTTAGGAAAAGCATGTTTTATATCCATGTATATAAAGGTCCCAAGCCTCTTGGGAAGTGAGATTCCATAGCCTGCGGCAGCTGTGCGTGCCCTAAACACGGTGCACGTGTGCAGAAAGCTTTAAATATTCGACGCTGCGGGATGCAGATGACTTCCTGAGCCATGAGGACATCCTCCAGCCCTGTGTAAATACCGGGGGAAACGTGGCTCTGAGCTTAGCGACCTCACCGTGCGTCCCGCGTGACTCCTGGACGCTCGCGGGGCCTGACTGCCCAAGTGCCTGTGGACGCTGCCTCTGCTCTGCCTCTCCTGCCCTCGGGGCTCAGCTCTGGCCTGTCACACTCTGACCCTGGGGGGTGGTGGGGCCCGGAGCCTCGCAACACATTTTACGCAGCCGTGCAGACCCGGTGCCCTTGCAGCTTCCCGGGCCGTAACGCTTCTCCAAAGCCCCAGCGGAGACCACCTCCTCCGTCAGCGCGGGAGGCATTGCAGACCTGAAGACCGCACAGGAAACACCTAACTCTGGTGTTTTAGCAGCAGGAGAAAAACCGGCCATTACTAAATCCAGTGGCCTGCCCGTGGTTTTAGATTTATTGGAGACTCTTTAAAAATTGGGTTTGTTGTGGGAATTCCCTGGCGGTCCAGTGCTAAGAGCTGGATGTTTCACCACCAGGGACCTGGATTTAATCCCTGGTCAGGAACTGAGATCCCACAAGCCATGAGGTACCTGCTGCTTCCCCCCAAAATCAGGGTTTTTGAAGGGCTTCTGGCATAATTTCTAAAAGAAGGGAAACACTCACTGAAATTTAGCACACCCGTGGTTTCTGCCAGCAGCCCCAGTATTTGGGTCTTGCAGCCATGCACTTCACCTGCTCAGCATGTTCTTGTACATGTTCTACATGGAACGCTTTACTTAAGTAATTATGCAAAGTAAATGCCATGAAAGGGGCAAACCCAAACAAAGGCAGTTAGCTGCACGATGCCCACCCTTTGTGTAGCCGGTGGGGCCTGCACAGACCCAGCAGCCAGCACCATTCTCTGTAAAGGGAAGAGATGACTCCAAGGCCGGGACTCTGCCTTTGTGGCCAACGGGCCTTCAGAGGAGACCTCTTGTGCCCAGTGGGGCAGCTGAGACTGGGCTTTAGGCCAGACCCTGGGCTCCGCGATCCTGGCGCTGGACAGTCAGCTCTCAGAACCTTCGTCACCAGTCCTAACTGCTTCATCTGGGAAAAGGGAACTTCAACTTTTCTACCTTGACCCAAACCAATGGAAGGAAAATTAATGTTGGTTAATTTGAATTGTTACTTTATTGCTTATCCTGTGCCTTAAAGTATGAAGTGTGAGGCATTGCTTCAGGTTAAAACAAAACACGCCTCGCAGCTGAGTTCACCACAGTATATTCCTCTTCAAGGGTCAGCCCTCCTTTGTCAGGAACTGAAGCCAAATGCAAATAGTGGTTGTTTGTACACGGTTGTTGCTTTAACGCCATTCTAGCTGGACTACCCCCTGCAGATGGAACACAGCAGAGGGTTTTTTTGTTTTTGTTTTTTATTGTAAAATGCCCTTTTTGCTCAACTAATTTTACATGACAGTGCATGTATTTATTCAATAAAACTTTTTGTGTTATCTTGCTTGTGATTTATTCTTCCTTTGTCTTTTGAAGTAAAATTTTTAGTGTGGAACCAGGCAATTTGAAGTGTGTGTAGTATAGTACTTGTATATGTTATTTGTGAATTCTTTTGTTTTCAAAACTGTATCAGCTCACTGATATTACTCCTTAGTTTCCATCATAACCTGACTCTTCTCTGCCTCTCTCAGACTCTGAGTGTTGAAAACAGCTCTTCTGAAAGATAATCATGAGTAGAAACAACAAGTCTTTAAAGCCAGAGCTCTGCGAAGTTGTTAAGAGAGTCTAGTCTGAACAGAAGGAGGGAAACCCCCGGAGGCAGTGTCACTGCGTAGACTCGCCTGCTCGCCTGGAGGAGCCGGGAAACCCGGGAGACGGCGCGCTGAGGCAAGGGACGCAGAGAGGTGGCGGACCTAGAGGACGGCAGGCTAATGTCTGAAAATAATCATCTGGATCAGGCCTGGATGCCAGGTTGTTTTATGTGTCAGACATGGTGGGAGGCGAGAAAACAAAAAATGACTGTTGAATTTTTGCGAATGGCTCCTAGAGGGGCGAGCCTCGGGCAAGGGGATGTGTTAATTTCATTTTCTTACAGCCATTTCACACGTGGTGTGAAAAAATATTTTCTGCCATATCAATAAACAAGGATGAGCTAACGAGGGTTAGCAGACCCCAAATGTGAACTTTGAGCAGGTACCACTCCCCACGCAAGAAACTCTAGAATGCCAGTCATTCATAGGTGGGGGTGGGGGGCAGGTTACCTCCCAGTGAGCTAAACAAAGTCACATTAGCCCTGTTCCTGGCACACAGTTGATGAAAAGGTATCTGTTGAATAAAGGATGTATAAACTGCAGTTCAGTTGCTCAGTCGTTTCTGACTCTGTGACCCCATGAATCGCAGCACACCAGGCCTCCCTGTCCATCACCAACTCCTGGAGTCCATCCAAACTCATGTCCCTCGAGTCGGTGATGCCATCCAGCCATCTCGTCCTCTGTTGTCCCCTTCTCCTCCTGCCTTCAATTTTTCCCAGCATGAGGGTTGTTTCAAATGAGTCAGCTCTCTGCATCAGGTGGCCAAAGTATTGGAGTTTCAGCTTCAAAATCAGTCCTTCCCATGAACACCTAGGACTGATGTCCTTTAGGATGGACTGATTGGATCTCCTTGCAGTCCAAGGGACTCTCAAGAGTCTTCAACACCACAGCTCAAAAGCATCAATTCTTCAGTACTGAGCCTTCTTTATAGTCCAACTCTCACATCCATACATGACCACTGGAAAAACCATAGCCTTGACTGGACGGACCTTTGTTAAACTTGGCAGACCTTAAATAACAAGAACATGAATTTGCCCTAACAAGTTTCCATTTAATGAAAACCAATTGGCAGTTCTTAGTTACGGCTAAAGAGAAAGACACTGATGAACACAGTAAAGAATACTGTTGAGACAAAAGCCAGTGGTATAATTGAGGAGTAATTGAACCAGGAAGTCTGTTTGTTTTTGTGTTAATCTGGAAACCCTGGGCAATACAACAAGGACAGAAACAGGTTATAAATTTTGTCTTGGGAAAGAAGGTCATTTTCAAATACGAGATTGTCAACGTGAAAAACCTTAGCAAGTCGTATGAAAACTCTTGAACAAGTATTTCATAAAGGACCAGTTATAAAAACAAAGAAATTTCTGTGTCTTATCCAATAATAGCTATTAGAAAACACAATGGAAAACATCCTACAGCAGGCCTGGCGCCACGCTGGCAGTGAGACCTGCAGCCGATCGGGAGCGGGCGCGGCTGGGCTCCGCTCCCCGGAACCCATCCCGGAGCAGTCCTGCTCTGGGTCCTGGGGACACCGTGTTTAAAACAGTGGTGGTTCTCTCACGCTGCAGCTCCCTGGGGTGGTGAGGCCAGCTGGGACCAACAGGAGACTGACCAAAAAAATCTTAAAGGAAAACCTGGGAAACAGATGTCAGAGGGCTCGGGAAACCTCTCGCGTCCCTGGGCGTCCAGGAAGGTGTGCTCGTGCGCAGGCGCGTGAGTGAGACTTGGCCGGTCACCTGCAGCTGTGCTGAGGCTCAGCGCGGTTGAGGGCCGAGCAGGACCACGTGATGGGCACTGAAAACAACACCCCCCCACCCCCAGCTCTCCCCCAGTACCGGGAAAGTGAAAGTCGCTCAGTCGTGCCTCTGCCCACGGACTACACCGTCCATGGAATTCTCCAGGCCAGAACACTGCAGTGGAGCTGTTCCCTCCTCCAGGGGACCTTCCCCAGGGGACCTTCCCAAGGCAGGGATCAGACCCTGGTCTCCCCCATTGCAGGCGGATTCTTTACCAGCTGAGCTTTCAGGGAAGCCCAAGAATACTGGGAGAGGAGCCCAAAGTATTAAAGAAACCTCTGACTGGTCACTAGCTGACCACACTGGCTTACTGAGTGGAGACTTCAGAGGCAGCACGTGACAAAGAATATGGCTTACAGAGAATTTATCCAAGAAGCTACGAAGTGAAAAATATCTGAGTTGAGGCAAGCATGTTCAAAGAAGACTATCCAAAGAATTCACAGAAAGTAAAGTGATTTTCAGGGAAAGAGAAATTATCAGAAGGATGAAATAACTCTGGAGTGTAAACTACAGTACATGAGATGTAAATGTCCCTGAAGTTCAACGAGAGGCTGGAGCCGAGTCACAGCCGTCTCCCTCCTGTGAGCACAGAGACCACTCGGTGAAGCCCCGGAGGGGAGGGAGGAGCGGGACCCGGAGCACACGGAGCCAGATGACCGGAAACATGCCGCGTTCGCCGGAAACATCACACAGGAAAGGAGCTCAGCAGAGGCCCCCGCCAGCGCGGCTCGGCCGTAAGGAGGGAAGGCAGGCTCAGGCCGTCCACCAGCACGCGGCGAGGGCCCGCCAGTGGCTGACGCGCAACGCCTGAGGCCAGGACGCGGGAGGCCGTGCCCAGCGCTGGGAGAGCCCATCTCCAGCAAGACTGCTACGGCAGGAAGGGCGGCGTGTCCCCAGATTGTCTTCTCACCGTTACACCTGCCCTGCAAGGGCCACCCGAGGACGGACGTCTGCTCCCGGCCATCCCCCTGGGAGTCGGTCCTCTGTTTCTACCGGGAGTGCCCGGGCCAGGAGCGGAGCCCCAGTCAGACCGGCCCGCGCGGCCCCGCACGCGTCTCGCCCTCGGCTGAGCGGACCCAGGGGGCCGGGGAGCGGCTGCAGCCGTGCCTGGCGAGCGAGCGGGACGCGGGGGCAGTGTCGCGGGGTCCGTGGGAAGTCGCCTGGCGTGCGCGGGCGGGGGCCAGCCTCCGCGTCCTCAGCTCTGCGCCGGCTGCAGGCCCCCCGCGCAGCGGCCCCACGGGCGCCATCTGCTGCCCGCGGCCTGCCTAGGCCTGTGGGCCGGGGCCTCCGACGGCCACTCCCCGCCTCACAAGCAGGCCAGTTTGTAAATAGTTTCCATTCATAGCGGCGTAAGATACAGAAATGTGCAGAAGCCCTAATCTTTCTGCCCTGAACTTTCCCAAACTGGCTGCCGTGTGCCCCACATGTGACCAAGAGCACCCAGGTGCCCCCCCCCCAACCCAGGTGCCCTTCAGGATGCCTGGCCTGGCTCACGAGCCTTCCACCAGCTCCCTGCACACGCTGGGCCGTATGCCCACCCCGGGCAGGGCCTGCCTTCTGAGGCCTGGTGGGTTCTACTTCAAGTAACTGCAGACGAGGCCCCGGGGGCCAGGCCAGGCAGCACCATGGCAACCCCAGGAGGGTTTCCTGTGCCCGCCACGAGGAGCCGATCACAGTCTACACATCGCTGCACTCAGGCTCCAGGCTGGTTCCTGTCCCCAGTCCCAAACGGGTCAGTCGCACACAAGACACACCCTTTTCTAGAAGCTTCTCTAGAATCCGACAGTGTGGGGAAGGCCGGTCCTCAGGTTCTGGGTCATTTCACTGCTACCAACTGCAGGGCTGGATTTGTCCCCAAGGTGAAAGGCAAGCTGTTCATGGCAGTTTTCTAAATAAGTAAAAAAGTAAAGGTGCAACCCTCTGTTCTGTGTGCAAGCCCACCCCCATGGGATGGACACAGGTTTTCTTTTGTCAGACTCTGCTTTCATTTTCACGCTAATATTTCATATGTAATAACCTAAGATTCCCTTTCACTTGTCTGCAGTTTTGCAAGCTGCTTCAACTCTGGAGGCTGAGCTCTTTATTGGTGAACACGTTCAGTTCAGTTCAGTCGCTCAGTCGTGTCTGACTCTTTGCAACCCCATGAATCACAGCATGCCAGGCCTCCCTGTCCATCACCAACTCCCGGAGTTCACTCAGACTCGCGTCCATCGAGTCCGTGATGCCATCCAGCCGTCCCATCCTCGGTCATCCCCTTCTCCTGCCCCCAATCCCTCCCAGCATCAGAGTCTTTTCCAATGAGTCAACTGTTCACATGAGGCGGCCAAAGTACTGGACTTTCAACTTCAGAGTCATTCCTTCCAAAGAAATCCCAGGGCTGATCTCCTTTAGAATGGACTGGTTGGATCTCCTTGCAGTCCAAGGGACTCAAGAGTCTTCTCCAACACCACAGTTCAAAAGCATCAATTCTTCAGCGCTCAGCTTTCTTCACAGTCCAGCTCTCACATTCATACATGACCACAGGAAAAACCATAGCCTTGACTAGACGGACCTTAGTCGGCAAAGTAATGTCTCTGCTTTTGAATATGCTATCTAGATTGGTCATAACTTTCCTTCCAAGGAGTAAGTGTCTTTCAATTTCATGGCTGTAGTCACCATCTGCAGTGATTTTGGAGACCCCAAAAATAAAGTCTGACACTGTTTCCACTGTTTCCCCATCTATTTCCCATGAAGTGATAGGACCAGATGCCATGATCTTCGTTTTCTGAATGTTGAGCTTTAAGCCAACTTTTTCACTCTCCTCTTTCACTTTCATCAAGAGGGTTTTTAGTTCCTCTTCACTTTCTGCCATAAGGGTGGTGTCATCTGCATATCTGAGGTTATTGATATTTCTCCCGGCAATCTTGATTCCAGCTTGTACTTCTTCCAGCCCAGCATTTCTCGTGATGTACTCTGCATATAAGTTAAATAAGCAGGGTGACGATATACAGCCTTGACGTGCTCCTTTTCCTATTTGGAGCCAGTCGGTTGTTCCATGACCAGTTCTAACTGTTGCTTCCTGACCTGCGTATAGGTTTCTCAAGAGGCAGGTCAGGTGGTCTGGTATTCCCATCTCTTTCAGAATTTTCCAGAGTTTCTTGTGATCCACGCAGTCAAAGGCTTTGGCCTAGTCAAACATGTTAGCATAACTTAAATGAAACATAACACCAAGAGCTTCTTAGACCATTTTTTATGCAACAGTTTTTCCAAAACCTTGCCCGGATTGTCCCTCATGCCCTTCCAAGTGTGTGAATGCCCCCAACACGAGGAGCCAGCTCTATCTGTCCTTTAAAGAGTGCAGAAAATAGCTTTGGGGAAATTTGGGGGTATACACGTTACCCTTCTTTGAAAGTGTAAACCTCTGAAATATCTTGTTGACTTTTCCCAAATGTAAAAGGCCAACTGCTTACGATGCTACCCATCGCTTGGCAGCGTTCAATCACAGTCCACTGCACACAAGACTGTGTGGGGCCGTGAGGAGCGGCCTGTCTTCAGGGGCCAGATGCGCATGTGTGCCTGGGTCTGCATGCACGAGCACGTGGGAGTTGCCAGTGCATGCACGAGTGGACACGTGTGTGCTGTGTGTGCGTGTTGACTGCACACGCCTGCCTTGCGTGCTTACACGTGTGTGCATGCAAGTGTGCAGGCATGTGCTTGTGTTGCATGCGTGTGCACTTTGCGTGCATGTGTACAAGTATGCGTGAGCATGTTTGGCTCTTCCGAAATGTTCTTCTCAAACCCAGGCTTTCAGTCTGGATCTCCTTGAGAGCAGAGCCTAAGGCAAGACCCGTGTGCGTGTGGTTGTTTGGTAACGTGTGGCTGAGAGCGAGACTTCCCTTCTCCTCTGGTCTCTGAAAAGATAAGTTTGAATGAGAGAGTGATCACCTGTTTCTTAACACTTTAGTGAAATTTGCCTATAAAAACTTCTGAGCCACCTTTCAGGAAGAATTGGATTACCATTCATTTTAACATTTGGTATTCGTTTATTTTCAATTTCTCATGAAATCAGTTTTGCAGACTATCTACCTTATGCTTTCCAATTTTTTGGAAAACAATTTCTTATCAATCTCTATTATATTTGTAGTTGCAGCTCCTTTTAATTTTGTAACACTGTTTCTGTGTACCTTCTACTTTTTTCTTGATTAGAATTGCGAGAAATCCATTTATCTTCTTAGTTTTGTGAGGAAGAAGAAAAGAAAATGAAAGTGTTAATCGCTCAGTTGTGTCTGACTCTTTGCAACCCCATGGACTGTAGCCTATCCAGGCTCCTCGGTTCTTGGGATTCTCCAGGCAAGGATACTGGAGTGGGTAGCATTCCTTTCTCCAGGGGGTCTTACTGACCCAGGGATCGAGCCTGGGTCTCCTGAATTACAGATGGATTCTTTACCATCTGAGCCACCCAGGAAGCAGGTTAGTTTTGTAACGATATTATTTTATTATGTCAGTTGTTTTCTTTATATTAAATTCTGCTCTTGCCTCCCTTCTGTCTACCGTGGTTTACAGAGTTGAACATCAAACTTATTTTCCATCCTTCTTCTAAGACAGTTGAATTCATCTAATGCTAGAAGTTTTACCCCGCACGCTGATCTGCTTCCCCTCCCCTTTGGCTAAGCACGTGCTTTCATCCAGATCGAGATGTTTTATAACTTCCATTGAGATTTACTCTTTATTCCCGGAGTTACATAGAAGATTTTTTAGCTTTCCAAACATGCTTCCCCCCACCTTCTGGTGCTGGTTATGAATTTAATTGCACTGATGTCCGAGAAGATCCTCTTCATGAATCACCGCCTTGCCATGGTAAAGGGGCTTGGGTAACTCAATGAAGCTACCAGCCATGCCGGGCCGGGCCACCCACCACGGACGGGTCGTGGTGAAGAGTTCTCACAGAAACGTGCTCCACTGGAGGAGGGAATGGCAACCCACTTCAGTATTCTTGCCTCAAGAACCCCACGAACAGTGTGAAAAGACAAAAAGACGTCATGCCCGAAGATAAGCCCCTCCGGCTGACAGCTGCCCAATGTGCTACCAAGGAGGAGTGGGGGCACTTGCTAGCAGCTCCAGAAAGAGCGAAGAGGCTGCGCCAGACCGGAAGTGAGGTCCAGCTGCGGGTGTGTCTGGTGGCGAAAGCACAGCCCAACGCTGAAAAGAGCAACATCGCACAGGAACCTGGAATGGTAGGTCCATCGATCAAGGTAAATAGGACACAGTCAAGCAGAAGATGGCAAGAGTGGACGAGCATCGACACCTTAGGGGTCGGTGACCTAAGATAGATAGAAATGGGCCATTTTAATTGGGATGACCATCGTAACTACTGCTATGGGCAATAATCCTTAGAAGAAACGAAGCACCCTTCATAGGCAACAAGAGAGTCTGAAATTCAGTACTTGGCCACAGTCCCCAAAACGACAGAACAATCTTGGTTCATTTCCAATGCAAACCATTCAGCATCACAGAAATTCAAGTCTATGCCCCAACCACTAATATTGAAGAAGCTGAAGTTGACCAGTTCTATGAAGATCTATAAGACCTTCTAGAACTGACACCAAAAAAAGATATCCTTTTCATCACAGGGGGCTGAAATGCAAAAGAAGGAAAGAGGGACCGGAAATAACAGACACGTTCGGCCTCGGAATACAAGATACAGCAGGGCAGAGACTAACAGTTTTGTCAAGAGATCACACCAGTCATGGCAAACACCCATTTCCGAAGACACCAGAGATGACTCTACACATGGATGTCACCAGATGGTCAACACCTAAATCAGTTGCAGTCAATGATGGAGAGACTCTATATAGTCAGCAGAAATAAGACCTACAGCTGACTCTGACTCAGATTATCAGCTCCTTATTGCAAAATTCAAGCTTAAATTGAAGAAAGTGGGGAAAATCCCTAGACCATTCACATATGACCTAAAGCAAATCCCTTATGATTATACAGTGAAGGTAACAAATATTTTCAAGGGATTAGATCTGGTAGACAGAGTGCCTGAAGAACTATGGACAGAGGTTCGTAACATTGTACAGGGGATGGTGACCAAAGCCATCCCAAAGAAAAACAAATGCAAGAAGGCAGAGTGGTTGTCTGAGGAGGCCTTACAAATAGCCGAGGAAGGAAGAGAAGCAAAAGGCAAAGGAGAAAAGGAAAGATATACCCATCTAAATGCAGAGTTCCAAAGAATAGCAAGGAGAGATAAGAAGGCCTTCTTAAGTGAGCAATGCAAAGAAATAGAAGAAAACAATAGAATGGGAAAAACTAGAGATCTCTCCAAGAAAACTGGACATATCAAGGGAACATTTCATGCAAGGATGGGCACGATAAATAAAGAAACAGTATGGACATAACAGAAGTAGAAGAGATTAAGAAAAGATGGCAAGAATACACAGAACTGTACGAAAAAGGTCGTAATGACCCAGATAACCACGATGGTGTGGTCACTCCTAGAGTCAGACAGCCTGGAGTGTGAAGTCAAGTGGCCCTTAGGAAGCATCACTATGAACAAAGCTAGTGGAGGTGATGAAGTTCCAGCTGAGCTATTTAAATTCCTAAAAGATGATGCTGTGAAAGTGCTGCACTCAGTATGCCAGCAAATTTGGAAAAGTCAGCAGTGGCCACAGGAGTGGAAAAGGTCAGTTTTCATTCCAATCCCAAAGAAGGGCAATGCCAAAGAATGTTCAGACTACTGGACAACTGTGCTCATTTCACACACTAGGAAGGTAATGCTCCAAATCCTTCAAGTCAGGTTTCAACAGTAGGTGAGCCAAGAACTTTCAGATGTACTAGCTAGATTTAGAAAAGACAAGGGAACCAAGGATCAAATTGCCCACATCTGTTGGATTTTAGAGAAAGCAAAGGAATTTCAGAAATACATCTACTTCTGCTTCATTGACTACACGAAAGCCTTTGACTGTGTGGATCACAACAAACTGTGGAAAATTCTTGAAGAGATGGGAATACCGGAGCACCTGACCTGCCTCCCGAGAAACCTATATGCAGGTCAACAAGCAACAGTTAGAATCTTACATGAAACAACTGATTGGTTCAAAATTTGGAAAGAAGTACAACAAGGCTGTATATTGTCACCCTTTTTACTTAACTTATATGTAGAGAACATGGTGGGAAATGCCAGACTGGCTGAATCACGAGCTGGAGTCATGATTGCCAGGGGAAATATCAACACTCTCAGGTATGCAGATGTTACCATTCTAATGGCAGAAAGTGAAGAGGAACTGAAAAGTGTCTCGATGAGGGTGAAAAAGGAGAGTGAAAAAGCCGGCTTGAAACTCAGCATTCGAAAACCTAAGGTGGCATCTGGTCCCATCACTTCAAGGCAAATAGGAAGGAAAAAGTGGAAACAGCGACAGATTTTATTTCTTGGGCTCCAGAGTTCCTGCAAATGGTGACTGCAGCCATGAAATTAAAAGATTCTTGCTCTTAGGAAGAAAAGCTATGACAAACCTGGACAGCGTATTAAAAAGCAGAGACATAACTTTGCCAACAGAGGTCCGTCTAGTCAAGGCTATGGTTTTTCCAGTGCTCATGGATGGATGTGAGAGTTGGACTGTGAAGAGAGCTGGGCACCGGAGAATTGATGCTTTTGAACTGTGGTGTTGGAGAAGACTCTTGAGAGTCCCTTGGACTGCAAGGAGATCCAACTAGCCCATTCTAAAGGAGATCAGTCCTGGGTGTTCATTGGAAGGACTGATGCTGAAGCTGAAACTCCAATACTTTGGCCACCTGATGCGGAGAGTTGACTCATTGGAAAAGACCCTGATGCTTGGAAAGATTCAAGGTGGGAGGAGAAGGGGACGACGGAGGGTCAGATGGTTGGCTGGCATCACTGACTCGATGGACATAAATCTGAGCAAACTCCGGGAGATGGTGGAGGACGTGCTGTGCTGCGTCCATGGGTCACAAGCAGACACGGCTTGGTGACCGAACAACAACATAGGTGTCTCCACAACGCTAATTCTTCGGGGGGAGTTGAGCTTGTCCCCCATCCTCGTCTTTGCCTCCTGGCCCCTGGCCCAGAGCAGATCTTAAAGGAGATTCTGAGACCCAGTCCTCGAGAGCTGGGATCTTGACATAGCAGCTCCTGCGACCAAGTGAGAGGGGCCTTGATGTGGCTGCTGCTCAGGGTCTGAGTCCGGGGCTCCTGCGGCAGAAGCACCAGTTTTTGAACCTTTCAGCTTCTTTTGCTGGGCAGGTGGGTCTGCCTGGTGCTTGGCTGCAAGCAGAGAGCCCAGACCTGGCATCGGTCCTCCATGGGGCACGCCCAGCGCACTTGATGGCAAATAGAAGGGGAACAAAGTGCAAAGAGTGATGGTTTTATTTTCTTGGACTCCAAAATGGCTGCGGACAGTAACTGCAGCCATGAAATTAAGACGTTTGCTCCTTGGAAGGAAAGCTATGACCAACCTAGACAGCGTATGAAAAAGGAGGACCCACACTCCGGCTGTAGCTGCCTGTCCATGGCCTGCGCACCCGTGGCCCCAGGACCTCATTCTGCATTCCTGTTCCAATTCTGCTCCATGGATGCAGCGATGCATTTTCTGTTTTCTCCATTTATATCCTGACTCCTGCAGCTGCTGGGGCAGGAGAAGTGAGCAGAGCACTGAAGTGAGAGTCACACCCCCCTGACCCAGAGTCCTCACGTCTCTGTCATCCTGAGACAGCCGGGCTGCTGATGACGGACACCTCCTCACCGTCAGGAGCCGTGGTCCACCAGGTGGCGCGGTGGTCAGGGCGATACCTTGCGGCTTTTGAAGGTTCAGGAAGGAGCCATTTCATTCATTTCTGCATGTGTTTTAGAGCCGAAGGAGCCACTAATTGTGACAGCTCTGCCTTCCACTTTCCAAATGAGGAGACAGGCTCTCAAAGAAAATGGTTTGCCCAAGATCTTGTTAATTGCAAGAACCAGGTCTATCCCACCAGCATGCTATACAGGTGTCTCAGGACGGCAAACTTGCCTAACAAGGAATCTCCTTCTAAAGCCAAGATACTGCCAAATCTAAATACAACAAGATACTTACAATGAAGTCATTCTTATGAGATTAGATGAGTTGGTGGCCAGTTATTATTTTACTAAACTATCTCAATATCACAAAAACCTTTAGGCCATAGGTTGAATTTAATTATTCAGTAACAGCCAATTATTATAGTTTCCTTACTCTTTCACGAATGGACTTATAGGAAAATACCCACTACATGTAAGATAAAGTTTATGGTGTAAAGTGATTTAACACGATAGACAGTTGATGTTAATTTGGACAAGACAAGACTAACCTCCGAGCTGTGTGCTGTAGGTACTCAACATGTATGTTCCTGGAAAAGGTTGTGAAAGGCAAGCCTCACTTTCCCACGCACAGAACAGTGTTGAGGGCTCTGCTCCTCACTAGGAGGTCCAGACCACATATTTCGTCGACACTGCTGGCCATGTGCGGAGAAGGCAATGGCACCCCACTCCAGTACTCTTGCCTGGAAAATCCCATGGGCGGAGGAGCCTGGTGGGCTGCAGTCCATGGGGTCGCGAAGAGTCGGACATGACTGAGCGACTGCACTTTCACTTTTCACTTTCATGCATTGGAGAAGGAAATGGCAACCCACTCCAGTGTTCTCGCCTGGAGACTCCCAGGGATGGGGGAGCCCGGTGGGCTGCCTGCCGTCTCTGGGGTGGCACAGAGTCGGACACGACTGAAGCGACTCGGCAGCAGCAGCAGCAGCAGCTGGCCGTGTGGACGGTGGCAGGAAGGAGTCCCTGCAGAGACAGCTGGGCACAAGTGTCCCTTCCTATGTCCTGGGAGCCGCCACCTGCTCTGTCTGCCGCCCTGTGCGAGGAGCAGACACAAGAGGCGGCATTGCTTTGAAATGATCCACAGTGGTGCTGGGTCACCTCCCATTCCCGTCTTCCCAACAGGCTCCCCTGGCACCATGCGCACACAGGGCTCCCAAGAGACCCGTTCCCACCTCCAGAGAGCTCGACCAGGTGAGTCTGAGGAGGCCCAGGCTGGGCCGTAAGGACTCCTGGGTGATCCTGGTGCGTCTCGAGGTGAGAGCTCCTGTTGCTGAGTGCAGCCGCCTTCCGAAAGCTTCCTGTGCATCCCGCTGCCTGTGAGCGCTGCCCAGGAGTGTGGGCCTGGGAGAGGTTTCCATAGCAGCCCTGCTTTCCCACTCCACTAACTCGGATTCGAATCCCCAGCTAGGTACGTCTGTGTTGGTACTCAGCCTGCTGAGATTTGTTTATCACAGCTTTATTAACATATAATTCATACACTATAAAATTTACCCTTTTAAAGTATGCAGTTCAGTGGTTTTTAGTATGTTCACAAGGCTGTGAACACATTACAGCCAATTCCAGATGGTTTTCATCCCATGAAAGGCACCCTGCACCCATCAGCAGTCATTGTCAGCCTCTGCCATCTCCTAAGCCACCTTAGCCTGTGGGCCTGCCTGCTGCGGACATTCTCTACTAGTGGGATCACACACGGTGTGTCTTCTGTGTCTGCTTCTTTCACTGGGCATCGTGTCTTCGGGCTCATCGACGTTATGGCGTGAGTTAGAGCCCTGTTCCCTCTAAGGCTGAAGAGTATGCCACCGTAGGGTGGGCCCACCTTGTGTGCCCATTTGTCTGTTGGTGGACATTAGGTTGTGTCCGGTTTCATCGTGCTGGTGCTCTTTGAGAGGACGGTGATCAAGACAGGGGTCGGAAGCCTGGCTCAGAACGGTCCAGACGGGGGCAGCGCCTGCAGGAGACGCTCGCGTGCGGCGGGCTCAGCACTACAGCTGCTGTGCTTCTGCCGCTCAGGCTCCCTCTTTCCCCATCTTTTCCGGCCTCCCTGGGGGCTCAGACGGTGAAGCGTCTGCCTGCAGTGCGAGGGACCCAAGTTCAATCCCTCGGTTGGGAAGATCTCCTGGAGAAGGAAATGGCAACGTACTCCAGTACTCTTTCCTGGATAATCCCATGGACGGAGGAACCTGGTAGGCCATAGTCCATGGGGTGGCAAAAGTCGGACACGACTGAGCGACTTCACTTTCACTTTTCCATCTTTTCCGCCAGCAACTTCTGCCCGTTAGGATCGCCTGGGGATTCTGACACTGGTTAAACACATGAGCGCTCACTGGGCCTTCCGCCCTTTATCTGAGTCCATTGGTCTGCACAGGTACACACTCATGTTCTCATTAGCAGCTCAGGAAATTCTAACCTGCAGCATGACTAGAGGTGATTGGCTCTGGGCATATATCGCACACTCCTCGGAGTTACCTAGCTCAGTGGGGCTCTCCTGGGAGGAGCCTCCCCGGCCCCAGGAGCCCCGAAGAAGATGAAGGCAGATGGCTCCCCTTTCCCATCTTGTTCCAAGGTCATCATAGAAGGTTCAGTTCAGTTCAGTTACTCAGTTGTGTCCGACTCTTTTCAACCCCATGGACTGCAACACGCCAGGCTACCCTATCCACCACCACCTCCTGGACCTTGCTCAAACTCATGTCCATTGAGTTGGTGATGCCATCCAACCATCTCATCCTCTGTCATCCCCTTCTCCTCGTGCCTTCAATCTTTCCTAGCATCAGGGTGTTTTCTAATGTGTCAGTTCTTCCCATCAAGTGGCCAAAGTGTTGGACCTTTAGCTTCAGTATCATTTCTTCCAATAAATATTCAGGATTGATTTTCTTTAATAAGAAAAGATCTCTTTGCAGTCCAAGGAACTCTCAAGAGTTTTCTTCAACACCACAGCTGAAAAGTATCAACTCTTCAGTGCTCAGCTTTCTTTATGGTCCAACTCTTAACAACCATACATGACTACTGGAAAAACCATAGCTTTGACTACACAGACATTTGTCGGCAACTAATGTCTCTGCTTTTCAATATGCTGTCTAGGTTGGTCATAACTTTTCTTCCAAGGAGCAAGTGTCTTTTAATTTCATGGCTGCAGTCACCATCTGCATTGATTTTGGAGCCCAAGAAAATAAAGTCTGTCACTGTTTCCATTATTTCCCCATCTATTTGCCTTGAAGTGATGGACCAGATGCCATGATCTTAGTTTTCTGAATGTTGAGTTTTAAGCCAGATTTTTCACTCTCCTCTTCCACTTTCATCAAGAGGCTCTTTAGTTCCTTTTGGCTTTCTGCCGTAAGGGTGGTGTCATCTGCACATCTGAGGTTACTGATATTTCTCCCAGCCACCTTGATTCCAGCTTGTGCTTCATTCAGCCCAGCATTTCGCATGATGTACTCTGCATATAAGTTAAATAAGCAAGGTGACAATATACAGCTTATTGACATACTCCTTTCCCAATCTGGAAAGATTCTGTTGTTCCATGTGCGGTGCTAACTATTGCTTCTTGACCTGCATATAGATTTCTCAGGAGGCAGGTTGGTTCAGTTCAGTCACTCAGTCGTGTGCGACCCCATAAACTGCAGCATTCCAGGCCTCCCTGTCCATCACCAACTCCTGGAGTTTACCCAAACTTATGTCCATTGAGTTAGTGATGCCATCTAACCATCTCATCCTCTGTTGTCCCCTTTTCCTCCTGCCTTCAATCTTTCCCATCAGGGTCTTTTTAAATGAGTCAGCTCTTTGCATCAGGTGGCCAAAATATTGGAGTTTCAGCTTCAACATCAGTCCTTCTCATGAACACTCAGGACTGATCTCCTTTAGGATAGACTGGTTGGATCTCCTTGCAGTCCAAGGGACTCTCAAGAGTCTTCTCCAACACCACAGTTCAAAAGCATCAGTTCTTTGGTGCTCAGCTTTCTTTATAGTCCAACTCTCACATCCATACATGACTACTGGAAAAACCATAGCCTTGACTAGACAGACCTTTGTTGACAAAGTAATGTCTTTGCTTTTCAAGTTGACAAAGTAATGTCTCTGCTTTTTAATATGCTGTCTAGGTTGGTCATAACTTTCCTTCCAAGGAGGCAGGTCAGGTGGTCTGTTCTTCCCATCTCTTGAAGAATTCTCCAGTCAGTTGTGATCCACACAGTCAAAGGCTTTAGTGTAGTCAATGAGGCAGAAGTAGATGTTTTTCTGGAATTCGCTTGCTTTCCTATGATCCAGCATATGTTGGCAATTTGGTCTCTTGTTCCTCTGCCTTTTCTAAATCCAGCTTGAACATCTGGAAGTTCTCAGTTCATGTACTGTTGAAGCCTAGCTTGGAGAATTTTGAGCATTACTTTACAGTGTTTGTGAGGAGTGCAATTGTACAGCAGTTTGAGCGTTCTTTGGCATTGCCTTTCTTTGGGATTGGAATGAAAACTGACCTTTTCCAGTCCTATGGCCACTGCTGAGTTTTTCAAATCTGCTGGCATATTGAGTGCAGCACTTTCACAGCATTATCTTTTAGGACTTGAAATAGCTTAGCTGGAATTTCATCACCTCCACTAGCTTTGTTCGTAGTGATGCTTCCTAAGACCCTCCTGACTTTGGACTCCAGGATGTCTGGCTCTAGGTGAATGATCACACCATCATGATTATCTGGGTCATGAAGAGCTTTTTTGTACAGTTCTCTGTGTACTCTTGCCACCTCTTCTTAACATCTTCTGCTTCTGTTGGGTCCATACCATTTCTGTCCTTTATTGTGCCCATCTTTGCATACAATGTTCCCTTGGCATCTCTAATTTTCTTGAAAAGATCTCTAATCTTTCCCATTCTACTGCTTTCCTCTATTTCTTTGCACTGATCACTGAGAAAGGCTCTCTTATCTTTCTTTGCTATTCTCTGGAACTCTACCTTCAGGTGGCCAAAGTATTGGAGTTTCAGCTTCAGCATCAGTCCTTCCAGTGAACATTCAGGACCAATTTCCTTTAGGATGGACTGGTTGGATCTCCTTAGAGTCCAAGGAACTCTCAACAGTCTTCTCTAACACCACATTTCAAAAGTATCAATTCTTCGGTGCTCAGCTTTCTTTATGGTCCACCCTCACATCCATACACGACTACTGGAAAAACCATAGGTTTGACTAGATGGACCTTTGTCGGCAAAGTAATGTCTCTGCTTTTTAATATGCTGTCTAGGTTGGTCATAGCTTTTCTTTCAAAGAGCAAGCGTGATTTTGGAGTGATTTTGGAGCCTGAGGAAATAAAGTCTGTCACTGTTTCCATTGTTTCCCCACTTATTTGCCATGAAGTGATGGGACCAGATGCCATGATCTTAGTTTTTTGAATGCTGAGTTTTAAGCCAAATTTTTCACTCTCCTCTTCCACTTTCATCAAGAGGCTCTTCAGTTCCTCTTCGCTTTCTGCCATGTAGGTGGTGTTATCTACCTCTCTGAGGTTATTGATATTTATGTGAGGTTTGTTTCTAACCATGATTTTGCCCCTCTTACCTTCTTATTGGGGCTTCTCCTTTGCCCTTGACAGGGGTATCTTTTTTTGGTAGGATCCAATATTCTCCTGTCAATGGTTGTTCAGCAGTTAGTTTCAAGTTTGGAGTTCTCATAGGAGAACATGAGCCCACATCCTTCTACTCTGCCATCTTGAGAGGCAGTTGTGTGTGCAGATTCCTTTGGGGACCGTGTGGAAGAGTCTTACGTCTAGGAGTGGTGGCACCTGCAGAGGGGCCCCTGTCTTCACCCCGCCCCCTCCCGGGTGTTGCCTGAGGTCCTCCAGCCTCGGGTGCAGTCCCCAGGCAGAGCAAGGGTGGGCCTTGAGCTTCCAGTTACTTCTGCTTTACCTTTCATTGCTGAATCCACCCCACGCATGTTTCCCAAGTTCAGACTTTTACTGCAGAGAAGGGAGAGTGTCAAACCACAAAAAGAAGGACAGGTTTCTGCAGGGCCTCCTCCCAGCACTGTTGGCTCCAGAACTACCTGCTTTGATCACTTTCTGCCCCAGGGACTGAGCGCCCCCAACCCGGAGAGTAGACTGGAATGGAAAGAGGGAGGAAGCAGAGCAGGGTTCTGCGTGGGGCAGCGAGGAGGGTATGGGGAGTGTGGGACTTGTGGGTGTTTTTGGGTATGTGTGTGGGGTTGGGTGTGTAGGTATTGGGGGTGTTGGGATGTGGAGCGTGTGTGTGGGGGGATGTGCTGTGTGTGGGTGTGGGGTGTGTGGGTTTGGGGGATATAGGGGGTGTGTGTGTGAGGTGTGGGTTTGTGTGGGTTGTGTGCATGTGTGTGTGGGGTGTGTGTGTATGGGGTGTGTGTGG